>NC_141938.1:16361657-16621400 GCF_057802395.1 Ceratotherium simum simum | reverse complement strand
CTAAACCTAAGCCTACCTAACCCTAAACCGTAGCCTAATCCCTAACCCTCACCCTAACCCTGTAATCGCATAGCCCCAGACCTGACCCTTTACCCTAGCCCCTGACCATACCCTAACCTCAGACCTATCCCTTGATCTAAGCTTCAACCCTAGCCCTAACCTTTTTTTGAAGGTCCTGGCCTCCCAACCCTAACTCCTAACACTCAACCTTATCCCCTAACCACAGCCACAAACACTACACATGCTGAACCCTAACCCTAACCATGACCCTAAACATACCCTCTCCTCTACCCCAACCCCACCTTCAGTCCTAACTTCTTAACACTCAATCCCCAACAGTACCCCCTGTGCCCAAGCTCTAACACTCAATCATAACCCTAAACCGTAACCCTAATCCCAGCCATAGCTCCTAAAATCCATAACGATAGAGACCCAGACTCACTCCTTTCAACCTCTAGCCCTAGCCTCCCTGCAACCCCTAGCCTCCCACTTCTAGACTGTTAACTCTCGCCCTAGCCCTAACACCAACACCTCAACCCTAACTGTAGCTCTGGTCGGTAAGCCAACATCTACCACCACTGGCTCGTAGATTCCCTAACCCCTAAACGGAGGATTAATCTTCACCCTAACCCACACATCCCCTATCCATAAAACCAAGCGCTGAGCTCCTAGCGCTATCATCAAACATTAATCCTAGGGCCGGCTCCGTGGCTTGGCGGTTATGCGCGCGCTTCTGATGCTGATACATGCGCCCTGGTTCGATCCCTGGCAAGCCCTTAAGGCACCACTTCCTCCGGCCCAACGCGCGAGGCCGAGTCCCACGTGGCAGCCAACTAGAAGGATGTGGAACCTATGACATACAGCTATCTACTGGGGGCTTTGGGGGAAAATGAATAAATAAAATCTTAAAAACATTAATCCTAAAGCTAGTTTCCTAACTATAACCCCTAAGCCGCACTCTAAATCTAACCCCAGTTGCCTGCTCAATCTCTAACCCCAAACCTAACCCTAACGGTAACCCTAACGCATCAACGCTGGACTCCCAAAACTCATTTGACCCTAACCCTGAACTCTCTTTCACTAGTACTCAACTCCTAACCCTTATCCCAGGGGCCTCAACTTTAATCTCCCTCAACCCTAGCTCTAATCCTATTTTAGAGGACTTAACCCTAGCTCCTAGCTCCTAACCTTTAAATCTCCTAGACCTAGCCTTTAGCCCCTAAAACCAACCCAAGTCCTAATGCATATAACCCTGTCAGCCCTGTAAGCCCCAGCTTTCACCACCTCACCCTCAACCCTAAACCCTAAGTTTTCCTCACTATAAATCTCCTTAAACCCCTAACCCTAATCTCCTATCCCTACCTTTTTCAATAACCCTGATCCTGGAACCCCTGAACCTGAACCTCTCTGGATCTGACCCAACTCCTGAAGCCTGAACCTAACTCTAATCTCCAACCCTGGCCAGTAGCGCCAGCTTTCCTAACCTAAAGCCAGACCTCCCAAGCCTCCTCAACTCCCTAGCTCAGCCTCCTAGCTCCTAGCCTCCTAACCTTAACTCCTAACCCTAGCTCCTAGCTCAGTAACTGTAACCTCTAATCCCTGGCCTGAAGTCCCAACCCCTAACTCCCAAACCTAAACCCCCTAACCTCCTACACCTAACCTCCTAACTCCCCAGCCTCTCAGCTCCTAACCCCTAACCCCAAATCCCAAACCCTTAAAGCTAACACCCAACCCCTCTAAACCCTCTTCACCCTAACCCTCTCTAACCCTAACCCTCAACCTAAATCCTAAACCCTACACCCTAATCCCAACTCCCCTAGTTTCCTTAGCTCCTGGGCCTCCTGGTCCTAACTTCCTAATCTCCTTTAACCCCAGGTTGTGGCTCCTAGCTCCCAGACCTAGCTCCTAGCTCTGAAACCCAAGCCCGAAGCCTGAGTTTATCTTCCAACACAAACTCCTAACCCCTAACCCCAACTCCAACCCAACACCCCAAACCCTAACCCTGACCCCAACCCCCCTAACCTCAAACCCTAAACCCTAACCCTAAACCCCTAACCCATACTTAAATCTCCAATTTTAATTTTTAATTTTATAATTCTTAAATTTTTAATTTCTTAAATTACCCTAATTTTAATTTTTAATTAAATTTCTAATTTTAATTTTAATTCTTAATTTAATTTGATTTTAATTAATTGAATTTAAATTTTAAATTTTAATTTTAATTAATTGAATTTAATTTTAATTTTAATTTTAATTTTAATTTTTAATTTTAATTTTAATTTTAATTTTTAATTTTAATTTTTAATTTTAATTTTAATTTCTTAATTTTAATTTTAATTTTTAATTTTAATTTTTAATTTTAATTTTAATTTTAATTTTAATTTTAATTCTTAATTTTAATTTTAATTTTTAATTCTTAATTTTAATTTTAATTTTAATTTTAATTTTAATTTTAATTTTAATTTTAATTTTAATTTTAATTTTAATTTTAAATTTTAATTTTAATTTTAATTTTAATTTTAATTTTAATTTTAATTTTAATTTTTAATTTTAATTTTAATTTTAATTTTAATTTTAATTCTTAATTTTAATTTTAATTTTTTCTAATTTTAATTTTAATTTTAATTTTAATTTTAATTTTAATTCTTAATTTTTAATTCTTAATTTTAATTCTTAATTTTAATTCTTAATTTAATTTTAATAATTTTAATTTTAATTCTTAATTTTAATTTTAATTTTAATTTTAATTTTAATTTTAATTCTTAATTTTAATTTTTAATTTTAATTTTAATTTTAATTCTTAATTTTAATTTTAATTTAATTTTAATTTTAAATTTTAATTCTAATTAATTTTAATTTTAATTTTAATTCTTAATTTTAATTTTAATTTTAATTTTAATTTTAATTCTTAATTTTAATTTTAAATTCTTAATTTTAATTTTAATTTTAATTTTAATTTTAATTCTTAATTTTAATTTTAATTTTAATTTTAATTTTAAATTTTAATTTCTTAATCTTTAATTATAAATTCTAATTATAAATTTTAATTATAAATTTAACGATAAATTCTAATTTCTTAATTTTTAATTTTAATTCTTAATTATAAATTCTAATTATAAATTAGAATTTTAATTTTAATTTTAACCCTAACCCTAACCATAAACCTAACTCCTTATCCGTGTCTCTACCCAAACCCTACCCTTGACCCAAACACTTAGCCTAACCCTAACCCTAACTCCTACCCTACTTTAGACCTAGCCTTAACCTAACACTCAGCCCCCAGACCCAATACCAGCCCTCTAACCCTAACCCTAGCCTCAGTTTCAGCCCCAACCCCAGCTCCCAAACCTAACCCTAACCCTAGCCCTACGCTAACCCTAGCCCTAAACCAACCCCCACACCTACCCCAGAACATAATCATAGCTCCCAAATCCTAACCTCCCTAACACTAACCCTTACTCTAACCTCAACCCCTAACCCCAACCCTAAGCATCCTAATCCTAGACCGAGTCCTAACAAAAACCCAAGCCCTAGGTCTAACACTAACCCCAAGCCAAACCCAAACCCTAACCATAACGGTAACCCTAACCCTAACACCAGCCCTAGCCCTAACCCTACTGCAAGCTTCCAATACCAGCCCAAACCAAAACGCTTAGCCCTACATATAACACTAACACTAATGCTAGCACTAACCCCAAGCCTAGCCCCAGCCCCTAGCCCTAAGCCTAAACCTAACCATAACACTCCACCCAAGCCCTAACCCTAATACAAATCTTAGCCATAAACCTGACCCCAATCTAAGCCCCTAGCCATAACCATATCCCTAACCCTAACCCTGGCTCTAGCCCTAACCCTAACCCTAACCCTAACCTTAACTATAGACCTAGGCCTAGCCCTAAGGATAACGCTAGCCCTTTCCATAGCCCTGGCTCCTAACACTCAACTCTAAGACTAGCACTATCCCTACCTTAGCACTAACAATAACATTAACCCTAACTATAGCCCTAAACCCAATCTCTAGCCCTAGTCCTAACTCCTAACCCTAACCCTAGACATAAGCCTAGCTCCTAACCCTAACCCCAACCTTAACCCAAAACCTAACCCTAACCCAACCCCAAACCTACTCCCTACCTCTAACATTAACACTTACACTAACTCTAACCGCACTCCCCATACGTGAACCCCAAACATAGCCCTAACCCTACCGCTAAGCCTAACCCCAACCATATGCCTAGCTCCTAACCCTAACCATAGCCGTAAACCTAACCTCTAAACCTAACCCTAGCTCCTAACCCTAACCCTAAACCAAGCCCTAACCCCAACCCTAAATTCCACTTTCTAACCATAACCCTAACCTTAACCCAATCCTTACACTAACCTCTAGCTCCTAACCTCAGCCCCAACTCTAACCCTAATCCTTGTCCTCATCCGACTCCCTAACCCTATCCCTAACCTTAACACTAACCCTAATCTTAGCCATAATCCTAACACGAGCACCAGCTCTAGACCTAACCCTAACTGTAACCCTAACCCTAAAACTGGGCCTAACACTTAGCCCAACCTCAACCCTAACCCTAAACGCAGCCCCATGCCCAGTCCTAGACCTAACACTAACCCTAGCAGTAGAACTGAACCTAACCCCAGCCCAAGCCCTAAACCTAGCCCTAACTTCTAGCTCCTGGCCCTAACTCTAACCTCTAATCCTAACCCTAACGCGATTCCCAAAGCTAACTGTATCACTACCCCTAACCTTAACCCTACCCCTATCCCTAACACAGCCATTACCCAGACACGCACACTTACCGTAACCAGGACCCTAACGCTAACCCAACCCTAACCCTAACCTTAAGCCTAACTGTAACTCCAACCCCTAGAGCTAACACTAACACTAATCATAAGCATAATCCTAACACTAAACCCAGCCCTACTCCTAACCTTAACCTTATGCCTAACTGCAACCATAACCCAGAATCTTAGCCTACCTCTACCCCTAAGTCTAACCCTAACCCTAACACTATCCCCTACATCGCACCTCTCTGCTAAACCTAACCCTAACCCAACCCTAACTCTAACCCTAACCCCAGTCCTAGCACTAAGACAAGCCCCAACCCTAAGCCTCCAACCCTACCCTCTACACCTACTCCTCCCCTAATCCTAACCCAAACGCTGCTACCCCTATCCCTAAGGTTAAACCTAACCCTAATGCAAGCCTAATCCCAACTCTCTAACCCTACCGCTAACCATAAACTAACATTAACCCTGTCCCAAACTCCAACCCCTAACCCTAAACCTTACCCTAACACTCAATCCTAGCCCTGCCCCTACACCTACAACTAACTCTAAATCTAACCCTAATCCAAACCGACCCCTAACCCTACCCCCTACCCCCACGCCTATCCCTAAACTCTAACCCTAACTCTAACTCCAGCACTACCTCCCTACTCCTACTCCTAATGGTAACCCTAATCCATCCATAACCCTAAACTTAATCCTAGTCAGTAGCCCTAAACATAAAAACCAACACCAGTCGTAGAGTCCCTAACCATGACCTAGCACTAACCCTAGCCCTAACTCTAACACTAAACCTAGCACCAACCATAGTCCTTACCCTCACCATGGCACTAACCCTTACTCTAATGCTACCCCTGAGCCCTCTCACCCTAACGCAACCCTAACCCAACCTCAACCCTAACCCTAATACTAATCCTAGACCTAGCTCTAACCCTAACCCTAGCACTATCACTAACACTAACCATATCCCTAGCTGTAACCCTAACCCTAGTACTAGCTCCCAGCCATAGCACTGACCCCAACTGTAATCTTAACGCCAACCACTGCCCTAGACCTAACACTAACCCAGCCTCACACCTGAAATTAACCATAGCCCCAGCCCTAACCCTAGACCTATCCCTAACCCTAGACCTATCCCTAACCCTAGCCCTGGCCCTAACCTTAACCCTAACATTAACACTACTCTAACCCTAGCACAAGCACCAATGCTAACCCTAAACCTAACCATAACACTAAAAACAACTCATCCCCATACCTCTAACACTAACCCTACCCTTAACCCTAAACCCAACCAGAACCGTGACCCTACCCTACACCTACCCCCTAAACCAAACACTTACCCTACCCTAACCATAACCATAACCCTAACTGTACCTTAATCCTAGCTCCCAGTCTTGTCCTACCCTAACGCTAGCGCTAGACCTAACACTAACCCTAACACTAGCCCTAACTTTATCCCCCTAGCTCTAGCCCTAACTCTAAACCTAACCATAACCCAAACCCTAACCCTAGCCCTAAGCCAACCCCTACCTACACCTGACCCTAACCCTCAACCCTAGCCCTAAACCAACACAAATCCCAGCCCTAGATCTGACCCTAAACTTAGCCCTAGCCTTAGCCCTAACTCTAACCCTAACACTAACCCTATCTAAAGCCCTAACGCTAAACCTAACCATAAATATAGACCTGGCCCTAGCACTAACGCTAACCCTAGCTCCTGTCCATAGCCCTGGCTCTAACTGTAACCCTAACACTAGCCCTATCCCTAACCCTAACCCTAAAACTACCCTTAAACCTAACCCTAGACCACCCCTAACCCCAACCCTACACATTCCCCTAAGCCTGACATTAACCCTAACTCTAACTCAGCCCTACCCTAACCCTAATCTTAGTCGGAGCCATAACCCTAACCCTAGTTCGACCCCTAACACTAACCATAACTCTATCACTAACCCTAAACCTTGCCATAGCCATTGCCCTAACTCCTACCCCCAACCTAAACTTACTCTCTAACCCTAACCCTACCACTAAAACTAAACCTAACCCTAACTCTCTAGCACTATCCCCAAATCTAAACCTTACCCTAATCTCTGCTCCCAGCCCTAGGCCTAACCCCAACCCTAGCCCTAGAGATGGCTCCTAACAGTAACTCTAACCATAACCCAACACTAACACTAATGCTAACGTTAACCTGACCTAATCCCTAGCCTTAGCCCTAACCCCAACACTAGCCCATGTCCAAACCCTAACCCTAACCCTAGTCCTAATCCTTCTCCCAACCATGACACTAGCCCTAAACCCGACCCTAACTCTGACCCTAACCCTCAACCTCTACACAACCAAAACCCTAACCCTAACCCCAACCCTAACCTACCACTAACCCTAGCTGTAGCCCTAAAACTGTCCCTACCCATAACGCTAACCATAACCCTAACCCTAGCCCTACTTTTAACCCTACTCCCTAATCCTAGGCTCAACCCTAGCCCTCAGCATAACCGTAGTCTCTAACCCTAACTCTAGCCATAATGCTAACTCTCACACTACCCCTAGCCCTAACGCCACTGTAACTCTAATCCTAACGCAACCCTCACTCTACCCCCTAAACCTACTGCTCCTCTAACCCTAACACTAACCAAATGCCTACCCCTACCACTACCCCTAACCCTAACTCCAATGCTAACCCTAACCCTACCCCTACCCCCTAACCTTAACAGGAAACCTAAACAATTCCTGACCACAACCATAACACTAATCCTAACCCCAGTCTTAATCCTAAGCATAGCCCCAGCCCCAAGGCTATCCCCTAACCCTAGTCAGAACCCTAACAATAGCCCTAGTTCTAGCTCTAGCCCTAACCCTAGCCCAAAACTAACCCTAACCCTACCCTAATCCTAACCCTAGTCCTAACCCTAAACCGAGCCCCAGCCCTAGCTGTAACCCTGACTGTAGCACTAACTCTAGCCCTAACACTAACTGTAGCTATAAACCTAACCCGAACCATAAGCCTAATCCTAACGCTAATCCTAGGCCAGGCATAACCCTAGCTCCTAACCCTAACACTTGCCCTAATGTTAACCCTAACGCTAGCTCCTACCCGTGAACCCTAGCACTAACTCTAAACCTAACACAACCATAACCTTAACTCCTAACCATAGACCCAGACTGAACCCTAGCCCTAACACTAACCCAAAGCTAATCCTAACCCTACACCTACCACTAACCATAACCCTAACCCAACTCCTACCCCTACTCCTAACAGTAACCCAAACTTAACCCTAACCCTAACCCTACCCCTACCTCTAAACCTAACTATAACCCTAACTCAACCCCAAACCTAACCCTAACTCTAACCCTAACTAATCCTAGCTCTAGCGCTAACCTCCTAACTCCTACCACTGGCCTTAGCCGTAAATCTAAACTTAACCCTATCACTAACCCAAGGTCAATCCCAAACCCTATCCCTAACCATAGCCCTAACCCTAACCCAAACCCAGCGCCAGACGTGACTCCTAAGCTCAGCCTTAGCCCTAAACCTAACCCTAAACCTGGCCCTAACCTTAGCCCTAACCCTAACTCTAACCCTAGGCCTAACCCTAACCCAACCCTAACCCGACCCCTAAATGTAAACCTAACCCTAGCTCTAGCACTAACCCTAAACCGAACCCTGACCCTAAATCCCAACCAAAGCCCTAGGCTAACACAAACCTAGACCAAGACCTGAGCCTAATCTGAGACCTACCACTAACCATAACCGTGAACCCTAACCATAAACCTAACTCCTAACCCTAGCCCTAGGCCTCACCTCTACCCTAGCCATAGACGTGACCCTAACCCTAACCCAACACTAACCTTAAACCTAATGCTAACCCTGGCCTAATCATAGCCCCAGCCCTAACCCCAACCCAAGCCCTAGTCCTAACCCTAACTCTAACCATAGACATAAACCTAGCTCCTAAACCTAAGCTCTCAACCCTAAACCGAGCCTTAACCCTAACCCTCACTCCTAACCCTAACGCAGCCCCAGACCTGACCCTTACCCTAGCCCTGACCATACCCTAACCTCAGACCTATCCCTTGATCTAAGCTCAACCCTAGCCCTAACCTTAGTCCTGGCCCTAACCCTAACCCTAACACTAACCTTATCCCTAACCACAGCCACAACACTAATGCTAACCCTAACCCTAACCATGACCCTAAACATACCTCTCCTCTACCCCAACCCCTACCCCTAACTTTAACACTAACCCTAACAGTACCCTGTGCCTAAGTCTAACACTCAATCATAACCCTAAACCTAACCCCTAATCCTAGCCATAGCTCCTAACCATAACGATAGACCCAGACCTACCCCTAACCTCAGCTCCTAGCCTCTAACCCTAGCCCTAATTCTAATGTTAACTCGCCCCAGCCCTAACACCAACACTAACCCTAACTGTAGCCCTAAGCCAACATCTACCACTACTCAGATCCCTAACCCTAAACGGAGGATTAATCTTCACCCTAACCCACATCCTATCCATAAAACCAAGCTGTAGCCCTAGCGCTATCATCAAACATTAATCCTAGGGCCGGCCCGTGGCTTGGCGGTTAAGTGCGCGCTTCTGATGCTGGCGCCCGGTTCGATCCCGGCAAGCCCCAAGGCACCACTTCTCCGCCCAACGCGAGGCCGAGTCCCACGTGCAGCAACTAGAAGGATGTGAACCTATGACATACAGCTATCTACTGGGGCTTTGGGGGGAAAAATGAATAAATAAAATCTTTAAAAAAAAAAAAACATTAATCCTAAAGCTAGCCCTAACCATAACCCTAAGCCGCACTCCTAAATCTAACCCTAGCCGCCTGCCTAATCCTAACCCTAAACCTAACCCTAACGGTAACCCTAACGCTAACGCTGACCCAAACTCAGACCCGAACCCTGAACCTCTCCCTAGCACTAACTCCTAACCCTAATCCTAGGCCTAACCCTAACCCTAACCCTAGCCCTAATCCTACCCTAGGCTTAACCCTAGCCCCTAGTCTCCTAACCCTAACCCTAGACTCTAGCCTTAGCCCTAAAACTAACCCAAGTCCTAATGCTAACCCTAGCCCTAGCCCTAGCTCTCACCCTCACCCTCACCCTAAACCCTAAGCCCTCACTATAACCCTAACCCCTAACCCTAATCTCTATCCCTACCTTTTTCAATAACCCTATCCTGAACCCCTGAACCCGAACTCCTGGACCCGAACCCCTGAAGCCTGAACCTTAACCCTAACCCAACCCTGGCCATAGCGCTAGCCCTAACCCAAAGCCAGACCCCAAGCCCTAACCCCCTAGCCCTAGCTCCCAGCTCCTAGCTCCTAACTCTTAACCCTAACCTTAGCTCCCAGCCAGAACTGTAACCCTAATCCCTAAGCCTAAGCCTAACCCCTAACCCTAAACCTAAACCCCTAACCCCTACACCTAACCCTAACCCCTAGCCCTAGCTCCTAACCTCTAACCCCAAATCCCAAACCCTAAAGCTAACACTCAACCCCTAACCCTCACCCTAACCCCCTAACCCTAACCCTAACCTAAATCCTAAACCCTACACCCTAATCCCAACCCCTAGCCTTAGCCCTAGCTCCTGGTCTCTAATCTCTAATCCTTAACCCCAGGCTGTGGCCCTAGCCCTAGACTCCAGCTCCTAGCCTGAACCCAAGCCCAAGCCTGAATCCCAACACAAATCCTAACCCCTAACCCCAACTCCAACCCACACCCCAAACCCTAACCCTGACCCCAACCCCTAACCTAAACCCTAAACCCTAACCCTAAACCCCTAACCTCACCTCTCCAACCCTAATTTTAACCATAATTTTTAATTTTAATTTTATTGCACTTTTAATTCTAAATTTTAATTTTTTAATATTTAATTGAATTTAAATAAGAATTTTAATTTTAATTTTTTATTCTAATTGAATTGAATTTTAATTTAATTTTTACTTTAATTTTTAAATTTTTAATTAATTTTAAATTTAATTTTTAGTTTTAATTTTAATTTTAATTTTAATTTTAATTTTAATTTTAATTTTAATTTTAATTTTAATTTTAATTTTAATTTTAATTTTAATTTTAATTTTAATTTTAATTTTAATTTTTAATTTAATTTTAATTTTAATTTTAATTTTAAATTTTAATTTTAATTTTAATTTTAATTTTAATTTTAATTTTAATATTTAATTTTAATTTTAATTTTAATTTTAATTTTAATTTTAATTTTAATTTTAATTTTAATTTTAATTTTAATTCTTAATTTTAATTTTAATTTTAATTTTAATTTTAATTCTTAATTTTAATTTTAATTTTAATTTTAATTTTAATTTTAATTTTAATTTTAATTTTAATTTTAATTTTAATTTTAATTTTAATTTTAATTTTAATTTTAATTTTAAATTTTAATTTTAATTTTAATTCTTAATTTTAATTTTAATTTTAATTTTAATTTTAATTTTAATTTTAATTTTAATTTTAATTTTAATTTTAATTTTAATTTTAATTTTAATTTTAATTTTAATTTTAATTTTAATTTTAATTTTAATTTTAATTTTAATTTTAATTTTAATTTTAATTTTAATTTTAATTTTAATTTTAATTTTAATTTTAATTTTAATTTTAATTTTAAATTTTAATTTTAAATTTTAATTTTAATTTTAATTTTAATTTTAATTTTAATTTTAATTTTAATTTTAATTTTAATTTTAATTTTAAATTTTAATTTTTAATTTTAATTATAAATTCTAATTATAAATTCTAATTATAAATTCTAATTATAAATTCTAATTTCTTAATTTTAATTTTAATTTTAATTATAAATTTAATTATAAATTTAATTTTAATTTTAATTTTAATTTTAATAACCATAAACCTAACCTTATCCGTGCCCTTACCCAAACCCTACCCTTGACCCAAACACTTAGCCTAACCCTAACCCTAACCCTACCTAATTCTAGACCTAGCCTTAACCTAACACTCAGCCCTAGACCTAATACTAGCCCTAACCCTAACCCTAGCTCTAGCTCTAGCCCTAACCCTAGCCCTAAACCTAACTCCTAACCCTAGCCCTACGCTAACCCTAGCCCTAAACCAACCCCTACACCTACCCCAGAACATAATCATAGCCCTAAACCTAACCCTAACACTAACCCTTACTCTAACTCAACCCTAACCCTAACCCTAAGCTGCATCCTAATCCTAGACCGAGTCCTAACAAAAACCCAAGCCCTAGGTCTAACACTAACCCTAAGCCAAACCCAAACCCTAACCATAACGGTAACCCTAACCCTAACACCAGCCCTAGCCCTAACCCTACTGCTAAGCCTAATACTAGCCCAAACCAAAACGCTAGCCCTACATATAACACTAACACTAATGCTAGCACTAACCCTAAGCCTAGCCCTAGCCCTAGCCCTAAGCCTAAACCTAACCATAACACTCCACCCAAGCCCTAACCCTAATACAAATCTTAGCCATAAACCTGACCCTAATCTAAGCCCTAGCCATAACCATATCCCTAACCCTAACCCTGGCTCTAGCCCTAACCCTAACCCTAACCCTAACCTTAACTATAGACCTAGGCCTAGCCCTAAGGATAACGCTAGCCCTTTCCATAGCCCTGGCCCTAACACTAACTCTAAGACTAGCACTATCCCTACCTTAGCACTAACAATAACATTAACCCTAACTATAGCCCTAAACCCAATCCTAGCCCTAGTCCTAACTCCTAACCCTAACCCTAGACATAAGCCTAGCTCCTAACCCTACCCCCCACCTTAACCCAAAACCTAACCCTAACCCAACCCCAAACCTACCCCTACCTCTAACATTAACACTTACACTAACTCTAACCGTACCCCTATACGTAACCCTAAACATAGCCCTAACCCTACCGCTAAGCCTAACCCCAACCATATGCCTAGCCCTAACCCTAACCATAGCCGTAAACCTAACCCTAAACCTAACCCTAGCCCTAACCCTAACCCTAACCAAGCCCTAACCCCAACCCTAAATCTACCTCTAACCATAACCCTAACCTTAACCCAATCCTTACACTAACCCTAGCCCTAACCTCAGCCCCAACTCTAACCCTAATCCTTGTCCTCATCCGACCCCTAACCCTATCCCTAACCTTAACACTAACCCTAATCCTAGCCATAATCCTAACACGAGCACCAGCTCTAGACCTAACCCTAACTGTAACCCTAACCCTAAAACTGGGCCTAACACTTAGCCCAACCTCGAACCCTAACCCTAAACGCAGCCCTATGCCTAGTCCTAGACCTAACACTAACCCTAGCAGTAGAACTGAACCTAACCCTAGCCCAAGCCCTAAACCTAGCCCTAACTCTAGCCCTGGCCCTAACTCTAACCCTAATCCTAACCCTAACGCGATTCCCAAAGCTAACTGTATCACTACCCCTAACCTTAACCCTACCCCTATCCCTAACACAGCCATTACCCAGACCCTCACACTTACCGTAACCAGGACCCTAACGCTAACCCAACCCGAACCCTAACCTTAAGCCTAACTGTAACCCAACCCCTAGAGCTAACACTAACACTAATCATAAGCATAATCCTAACACTAAACCTAGCCCTACTCCTAACCTTAACCTTATGCCTAACCGTAACCATAACCCAGAATCTTAGCCTACCCCTACCCCTAAGTCTAACCCTAACCCTAACACTATCCCTACACGCACCTCTCTGCTAAACCTAACCCTAACCCAACCCTAACTCTAACCCTAACCCCAGTCCTAGCACTAAGACAAGCCCTAACCCTAAGCCTAACCCTACCCCTACACCTACTCCTCCCTAATCCTAACCCAAACGCTACTCCCTATCCCTAAGGTTAAACCTAACCCTAATGCAAGCCTAATCCCAACTCTAACCCTACCGCTAACCATAAAACTAACATTAACCCTGTCCCAAACCTAACCCTAACCCTAAACCTTACCCTAACACTAATCCTAGCCCTGCCCCTACACCTACAACTAACTCTAAATCTAACCCTAATCCAAACCGACCCTAACCCTACCCCTACCCCCACGCCTATCCCTAAACCTAACCCTAACTCTAACCCAGCACTACCCCTACTCCTACTCCTAATGGTAACCCTAATCCATCCATAACCCTAAACTTAATCCTAGTCATAGCCCTAAACATAAAACCAACACCAGTCGTAGCCCTAACCATGACCTAGCACTAACCCTAGCCCTAACTCTAACACTAAACCTAGCACTAACCATAGTCCTTACCCTCACCATGGCACTAACCCTTACTCTAATGCTACCCCGAGCCCTCTCACCCTAACGCAACCCTAACCCAACCTCAACCCTAACCCTAATACTAATCCTAGACCTAGCTCTAACCCTAACCCTAGCACTATCACTAACACTAACCATATCCCTAGCTGTAACCCTAACCCTAGTACTAGCCCTAGCCATAGCACTGACCCCAACTGTAATCTTAACGCTAACCACTGCCCTAGACCTAACACTCAACTCCAGCCCTACACCTGAAATTAACCATAGCCCTAGCCCTAACCCTAGACCTATCCCTAACCCTAGACCTATCCCTAACCCTAGCCCTGGCCCTACCCTTAACCCTAACATTAACACTACTCTAACCCTAGCACAAGCACTAATGCTAACCCTAAACCTAACCATAACACTAAAACAACTCATCCCCATACCTCTAACACTAACCCTACCCTTAACCCTAAACCTAACCAGAACCGTGACCCTACCCTACACCTACCCCTAAACCAAACACTTACCCTACCCTAACCATAACCATAACCCTAACTGTACCTTAATCCTAGCCCTAGCCCTACCCTAACGTTAGCGCTAGACCTAACACTAACCCTAACACTAGCCCTAACTTTATCCCCTAGCTCTAGCCCTAACTCTAAACCTAACCATAACCCAACCCCTCACCCTAGCCCTAAGCCAACCCCTACCTACACCTGACCCTAACCCTCAACCCTAGCTCCTAAACCAACACAAATCCCAGCCCTAGATCTGACCCTAAACTTAGCCCTAGCCTTAGCCCTAACTCTAACCCTAACACTAACCCTATCTAAAGCCCTAACGCTAAACCTAACCATAAATATAGACCTGGCCCTAGCACTAACGCTAACCCTAGCCCTGTCCATAGCCCTGGCTCTAACTGTAACCCTAACACTAGCCCTATCCCTAACCCTAACCCTAAAACTACCCTTAAACCTAACCCTAAACCACCCCTAACCCCAACCCTACACATTCCCCTAAGCCTGACATTAACCCTAACTCTAACTCAGCCCTACCCTAACCCTAATCTTAGTCGGAGCCATAACCCTAACCCTAGTTCGACCCCTAACACTAACCATAACTCTATCCCTAACCCTAAACCTTGCCATAGCCATTGCCCTAACCCTACCCCAACCTAAACTTACCTCTAACCCTAACCCTACCACTAAAACTAAACCTAACCCTAACTCTAGCACTATCCCCAAATCTAAACCTTACCCTAACTCTGCCCTAGCCCTAGGCCTAACCCCAACCCTAGCCCTAGAGATGGCCCTAACAGTAACTCTAACCATAACCCAACACTAACACTAATGCTAACGTTAACCTGACCTAATCCTAGCCTTAGCCCTAACCCCAACACTAGCCCATGTCCAAACTCCTAACCCTAACCCTAGTCCTAATCCTACTCCTAACCATGACACTAGCCCTAAACCCGACCCTAACTCTAACCCTAACCCTAAACCTATACATAACCAAAACCCTAACCCTAACCGTAACCCTAACCTACCACTAACCCTAGCTGTAGCCCTAAAACTGTCCCTACCCATAACGCTAACCATAACCCTAACCCTAGCCCTACTTTTAACCCTACCCCTAATCCTAGGCCTAACCCTAGCCCTCAGCATAACCGTAGCCCTAACCCTAACTCTAGCCATAATGCTAACTCTCACACTACCCCTAGCCCTAACGCTCACTGTAACTCTAATCCTAACGCAACCCTCACTCTACCCCTAAACCTACTGCTCCTCTAACCCTAACACTAACCAAATGCCTACCCCTACCACTACCCCTAACCCTAACCCAATGCTAACCCTAACCCTACCCCTACCCCTAACCTTAACAGGAAACCTAAACAATTCCTGACCACAACCATAACACTAATCCTAACCCCAGTCTTAATCCTAAGCATAGCCCTAGCCCTAAGGCTATCCCTAACCCTAGTCGTAACCCTAACAATAGCCCTAGTTCTAGCTCTAGCCCTAACCCTAGCCCAAAACTAACCCTAACCCTACCCTAATCCTAACCCTAGTCCTAACCCTAAACCGAGCCCCAGCCCTAGCTGTAACCCTGACTGTAGCACTAACTCTAGCCCTAACACTAACTGTAGCTATAAACCTAACCCGAACCATAAGCCTAATCCTAACGCTAATCCTAGGCCAGGCATAACCCTAGCCCTAACCCTAACACTTGCCCTAATGCTAACCCTAACGCTAGCCCTACCCGTAACCCTAGCACTAACTCTAAACCTAACACAACCATAACCTTAACCCTAACCATAGACCTAGACTGAACCCTAGCCCTAACACTAACCCAAAGCTAATCCTAACCCTACACCTACCACTAACCATAACCCTAACCCAACTCCTACCCCTACTCCTAACAGTAACCCAAACTTAACCCTAACCCTAACCCTACCCCTACCTCTAAACCTAACTATAACCCTAACTCAACCCCAAACCTAACCCTAACTCTAACCCTAACTAATCCTAGCTCTAGCGCTAACCCTAACTCCTACCACGGCCTTAGCCCTAAATCTAAACTTAACCCTATCACTAACCCAAGGCCAATCCCAAACCCTATCCCTAACCATAGCCCTAACCCTAACCCAAACCCAGCGCTAGACGTGACTCTAAGCCTAGCCTTAGTCCTAAACCTAACCCTAAACCTGGCCCTAACCTTAGCCCTAACCCTAACTCTAACCCTAGGCCTAACCCTAACCCAACCCTAACCCGACCCCTAAATGTAAACCTAACCCTAGCTCTAGCACTAACCCTAAACCGAACCCTGACCCTAAACCTAACCAAAGCCCTAGGCTAACACAAAACCTAGACCAAGACCTGAGCCTAATCTGAGACCTACCACTAACCATAACCGTAACCCTAACCATAAACCTAACCCTAACCCTAGCCCTAGGCCTCACCTCTACCCTAGCCATAGACGTGACCCTAACCCTAACCCAACACTAACCTTAAACCTAATGCTAACCCTGGCCTAATCATAGCCCTAGCCCTAACCCCAACCCAAGCCCTAGTCCTAACCCTAACTCTAACCATAGACATAAACCTAGCCCTAAACCTAAGCCTAACCCTAAACCGAGCCTTAACCCTAACCTCACCCTAACCCTAACGCACCCCTAGACCTGACCCTTACCCTAGCCCTGACCATACCCTAACCTCAGACCTATCCCTTGATCTAAGCCTAACCCTAGCCCTAACCTTAGTCCTGGCCCTAACCCTAACCCTAACACTAACCTTATCCCTAACCACGGCCACAGCACTAATGCTAACCCTAACCCTAACCATGACCCTAAACATACCTCTCCTCTACCCCAACCCCTACCCCTAACTTTAACACTAACCCTAACAGTACCCCTGTGCCTAAGTCTAACACTAATCATAACCCTAAACCGAACCCTAATCCTAGCCATAGCCCTAACCATAACGATAGACCTAGACCTACCCCTAACCCTAGCCCTAGCTCTAACCCTAGCCCTAATTCTAATGTTAACTCTCGCCCTAGCCCTAACACCAACACTAACCCTAACTGTAGCCCTAAGCCAACATCTACCACTACTCGTATCCCTAACCCTAAACGGAGGATTAATCTTCACCCTAACCCACATCCTATCCATAAAACTAAGCGTAGCCCTAGCGCTATCATCAAACATTAATCCTAGGGCCGGCTCCGTGGCTTGGCGGTTAAGTGCGCGCGCTCTGATGCTGGCGGCCCGGGTTCGGATCCCGGGCAAGCCCCAAGGCACCACTTCTCCGGCCCAACGCGAGGCCGAGTCCCACGTGCAGCAACTAGAAGGATGTGAACCTATGACATACAGCTATCTACTGGGGCTTTGGGGGGAAAAATGAATAAATAAAATCTTTAAAAAAAAAAAAACATTAATCCTAAAGCTAGCCCTAACCATAACCCTAAGCCGCACTTAAATCTAACCCTACCCGCCTGCCTAATCCTAACCCTAAACCTAACCCTAACGGTACCCTCTAACGCTAACGCTGACCCAAACTCAGACCCGAACCCTGACCCTCTCCCTAGCACTAACCCTAACCCTAATCCTAGGCCTAACCCTAACCCTAACCCTAGCCCTAATCCTACCCTAGGCTTAACCCTCAGCTCCTAGCTCCTAACCCTAACTCCTAGACCTAGCCTTAGCTCCTAAAACTAACCCAAGTCCTAATGCTAACCCTAGCCCTAGCCCTAGCTCTCACCCTCACCCTCACCCTAAACCCTAAGCCCTCACTATAACCCTAACCCCTAACCCTAATCTCTATCCCTACCTTTTCAATAACCCTATCCTGAACCCCTGAACCCGAACTCCTGGACCCGAACCCCTGAAGCCTGAACCTTAACCCTAACCCAACCCTGGCCATAGCGCTAGCCCTAACCCAAAGCCAGACCCCAAGCCCTAACCCCTAGCCCTAGCCCTAGCCCTAGCCCTAACCTTAACCCTAACCTTAGCCCTAGCCGTAACTGTAACCCTAATCCCTAAGCCTAAGCCTAACCCCTAACCCTAAACCTAAACCCCTAACCCCTACACCTAACCCTAACCCCTAGCCCTAGCCCTAACCCTACCCCCAAATCCCAAACCCTAAAGCTAACACCAACCCCTAACCCCTCACCCTAACCCCTAACCCTAACCCTAACCTAAATCCTAAACCCTACACCCTAACCTAACCCCTAGCCTTAGCTCCTAGCCCTGGTCCTAACTCTAATCCCTAACCCCAGGCTGTGGCCCTAGCCCTAGACTCTAGCTCCTAGCCTGAACCCAAGCCCAAGCCTGAATCCCAACACAAATCCTAACCCCTAACCCCAACTCCAACCCACACCCCAAACTCCTAACTCCTGACCCCAACCCCTAACCTAAACCCTAAACCCTAACCCTAAACCCCTAACCTCACCCTCCAACCCTAACCCCTAACCATAACCCTTAACCCTAACCCTAATGCTAACCCCTAACCCCAAACCCTAACCCTCAACACTAAACTGAACCCAAACAAGAACCCGAACCCTAACCCCTATCCTAACTGAACTGAACCCTAACTCTAACCCCTACCCCAACCCCAAACCCCTAACTCTAACCCTAAACCTAACCCCTAGCCCTAACCCTAACCCTAACCCTAACCCTAACCCTAACCCTAACCCTAACCCTAACCCTAACCCTAACCCTCTAACCCTAACCCTAACCCTAACCCTAACCCTAACCCTAACCCTAACCCTAACCCTAAACCCTAACCCTAACCCTAACCCTAACCCTAACCTCTAACCCTAACCCTAACCTAACCCTAACTCCTAACCCTAACCCTAACTCCTAACCCTAACCCTAACCTAACTAACTCCTAACCCTAACCCTAACCCTAACTCTAACTCCTAACCCTAACTCCTAACCCTAACCCTAACCCTAACTCAACTCCTAACCCTAACCCTAACTCCTAACCCTAACTCCTAACCCTAACCCTAACCCTAACCCTAACCCTAACCCTAACCCTAACCCTAACCCTAACCCTAACTCCTAACCCTAACTCCTAACCCTAACTCCTAACCCTAACTCCTAACCCTAACTCCTAACCTCTAACCCTAACCCTAACCCTAACCCTAACTAACCCTAACTCCTAACTCCTAACCCTAACCCTAACTCCTAACCTCTAACTCCTAACCCTAACCCTAACTCCTAACCCTAACTCCTAACTCCTAACCCTAACCCTAACTCCTAACCCTAACTCCTAACCCTAACCCTAACTCCTAACCTAACCCTAACCCTAACCCTAACCCTAACCCTAACCTAACCCTAACCCTAACCTCTAACTCCTAACCCTAACCCTAACCCTAAACCCTAACCCCTAACCCTAACCATAAACCTAACCATAAACCTAACCATAAACCTA
The DNA here is from genome assembly GCF_057802395.1 of Ceratotherium simum simum. Classification (NCBI taxonomy): domain Eukaryota; kingdom Metazoa; phylum Chordata; class Mammalia; order Perissodactyla; family Rhinocerotidae; genus Ceratotherium; species Ceratotherium simum. Next base: position 16,601,412 of record NC_141938.1, on the reverse strand, counting down.
ACCATAAACCTAACCCCTAACCCCTAACCCTAACCCTAACCATAAACCTAACCATAAACCTAACTCCTAACCCTAACCCTAACCCTAACCATAAACCTAACCTTATCCGTGCCCTTACCCAAACCCTACCCTTGACCCAAACACTTAGCCTAACCCTAACCCTAACTCCTACCCTAATTCTAGACCTAGCCTTAACCTAACACTAGCCCTAGACCTAATACTAGCCCTAACCCTAACCCTAGCTCTAGCTCTAGCCCTAACCCTAGCCCTAAACCTAACCCTAACCCTAGCCCTACGCTAACCCTAGCCCTAAACCAACCCCTACACCTACCCCAGAACATAATCATAGCCCTAAACCTAACCCTAACACTAACCCTTACTCTAACTCAACCCTAACCCTAACCCTAAGCGTAATCCTAATCCTAGACCGAGTCCTAACAAAACCCAAGCCCTAGGTCTAACACTCAACCCTAAGCCAAACCCAAACCCTAACCATAACGGTAACCCTAACCCTAACACCAGCCCTAGCCCTAACCCTACTGCTAAGCCTAATACTAGCCCAAACCAAAACGCTAGCCCTACATATAACACTAACACTAATGCTAGCACTAACCCTAAGCCTAGCCCTAGCCCTAGCCCTAAGCCTAAACCTAACCATAACACTCCACCCAAGCCCTAACCCTAATACAAATCTTAGCCATAAACCTGACCCTAATCTAAGCCCTAGCCATAACCATATCCCTAACCCTAACCCTGGCTCTAGCCCTAACCCTAACCCTAACCCTAACCTTAACTATAGACCTAGGCTCAGCTCCTAAGGATAACGCTAGCCCTTTCCATAGCTCCTGGCTCCTAACACTCAACTCTAAGACTAGCACTATCCCTACCTTAGCACTAACAATAACATTAACCCTAACTATAGCCCTAAACCCAATCCTAGCCCTAGTCCTAACCCTAACCCTAACCCTAGACATAAGCCTAGCCCTAACCCTAACCCCAACCTTAACCCAAAACCTAACCCTAACCCAACCCCAAACCTACCCCTACCTCTAACATTAACACTTACACTAACTCTAACCGTACCCCTATACGTAACCCTAAACATAGCCCTAACCCTACCGCTAAGCCTAACCCCAACCATATGCCTAGCCCTAACCCTAACCATAGCCGTAAACCTAACCCTAAACCTAACCCTAGCTCCTAACCCTAACCCTAACCAAGCCCTAACCCCAACCCTAAATCTACCTCTAACCATAACCCTAACCTTAACCCAATCCTTACACTAACCCTAGCCCTAACCTCAGCCCCAACTCTAACCCTAATCCTTGTCCTCATCCGACCCCTAACCCTATCCCTAACCTTAACACTAACCCTAATCCTAGCCATAATCCTAACACGAGCACCAGCTCTAGACCTAACCCTAACTGTAACCCTAACCCTAAAACTGGGCCTAACACTTAGCCCAACCTCGAACCCTAACCCTAAACGCAGCCCTATGCCTAGTCCTAGACCTAACACTAACCCTAGCAGTAGAACTGAACCTAACCTCAGCCCAAGCCCTAAACCTAGCCCCTAACTCTAGCCCTGGCTCTACCTCTCACCCTAATCCTAACCCTAACGCGATTCCCAAAGCTAACTGTATCACTACCCCTAACCTTAACCCTACCCCTATCCCTAACACAGCCATTACCCAGACCCTCACACTTACCGTAACCAGGACCCTAACGCTAACCCAACCCGAACCCTAACCTTAAGCCTAACTGTAACCCAACCCCTAGAGCTAACACTCAACACTAATCATAAGCATAATCCTACCACTAAACCTAGCCCTACTCCTAACCTTAACCTTATGCCTAACCGTAACCATAACCCAGAATCTTAGCCTACCCCTACCCCTAAGTCTAACCCTAACCCTAACACTATCCCTACACGTACCTCTCTGCTAAACCTAACCCTAACCCAACCCTAACTCTAACCCTAACCCCAGTCCTAGCACTAAGACAAGCCCTGACCCTAAGCCTAACCCTACCCCTACACCTACTCCTCCCTAATCCTAACCCAAACGCTACCCCTATCCCTAAGGTTAAACCTAACCCTAATGCAAGCCTAATCCCAACTCTAACCCTACCGCTAACCATAAAACTAACATTAACCCTGTCCCAAACCTAACCCTAACCCTAAACCTTACCCTAACACTAATCCTAGCCCTGCCCCTACACCTACAACTAACTCTAAATCTAACCCTAATCCAAACCGACCCCTAACCCTACCCCTACCCCCACGCCTATCCCTAAACCTAACCCTAACTCTAACTCCAGCACTACCCCTACTCCTACTCCTAATGGTAACCCTAATCCATCCATAACCCTAAACTTAATCCTAGTCATAGCCCTAAACATAAAACCAACACCAGTCGTAGCTCCTAACCATGACCTAGCACTAACCCTAGCCCTAACTCTAACACTAAACCTAGCACTAACCATAGTCCTTACCCTCACCATGGCACTAACCCTTACTCTAATGCTACCCCGAGCCCTCTCACCCTAACGCAACCCTAACCCAACCTCAACCCTAACCCTAATACTAATCCTAGACCTAGCTCTAACCCTAACCCTAGCACTATCACTAACACTAACCATATCCCTAGCTGTAACCCTAACCCTAGTACTAGCCCTAGCCATAGCACTGACCCCAACTGTAATCTTAACGCTAACCACTGCCCTAGACCTAACACTAACCCAGCCCTACACCTGAAATTAACCATAGCCCTAGCTCCTAACCCTAGACTCTATCCCTAACCCTAGACCTATCCCTAACCCTAGCCCTGGCCCTAACCTTACCCCTAACATTAACACTACTCTAACCCTAGCACAAGCACTAATGCTACCCCTAAACCTAACCATAACACTAAAACAACTCATCCCCATACCTCTAACACTAACCCTACCCTTAACCCTAAACCTAACCAGAACCGTGACCCTACCCTACACCTACCCCTAAACCAAACACTTACCCTACCCTAACCATAACCATAACCCTAACTGTACCTTAATCCTAGCCCTAGCTCCTACCCTAACGTTAGCGCTAGACCTAACACTAACCCTAACACTAGCCCTAACTTTATCCCCTAGCTCTAGCCCTAACTCTAAACCTAACCATAACCCAAACCCTAACCCTAGCCCTAAGCCAACCCCTACCTACACCTGACCCTAACCCTCAACCCTAGCTCCTAAACCAACACAAATCCCAGCCCTAGATCTGACCCTAAACTTAGCCCTAGCCTTAGCTCCTAACTCTAACCCTAACACTAACCCTATCTAAAGCCCTAACGCTAAACCTAACCATAAATATAGACCTGGCCCTAGCACTAACGCTAACCCTAGCCCTGTCCATAGCCCTGGCTCTAACTGTAACCCTAACACTAGCCCTATCCCTAACCCTAACCCTAAAACTACCCTTAAACCTAACCCTAAACCACCCCTAACCCCAACCCTACACATTCCCCTAAGCCTGACATTAACCCTAACTCTAACTCAGCCCTACTCCTAACCCTAATCTTAGTCGGAGCCATAACCCTAACCCTAGTTCGACCCCTAACACTAACCATAACTCTATCCCTAACCCTAAACCTTGCCATAGCCATTGCCCTAACCCTACCCCAACCTAAACTTACTCTCTAACCCTAACCCTACCACTAAAACTAAACCTAACCCTAACTCTAGCACTATCCCCAAATCTAAACCTTACTCCTAACTCTGCCCTAGCCCTAGGCCTAACCCCAACCCTAGCTCCTAGAGATGGCCCTAACAGTAACTCTAACCATAACCCAACACTAACACTAATGCTAACGTTAACCTGACCTAATCCTAGCCTTAGCTCCTAACCCCAACACTCAGCCCATGTCCAAACCCTAACCCTAACCCTAGTCCTAATCCTACTCCTAACCATGACACTAGCCCTAAACCCGACCCTAACTCTAACCCTAACCCTAAACCTATACATAACCAAAACCCTAACCCTAACCAGAACCCTAACCTACCACTAACCCTAGCTGTAGCCCTAAACTGTCCCTACCCATAACGCTAACCATAACCCTAACCCTAGCCCTACTTTTAACCCTACCCCTAATCCTAGGCCTAACCCTAGCCCTCAGCATAACCGTAGCCCTAACCCTAACTCTAGCCATAATGCTAACTCTCACACTACCCTAGCCCTAACGCCACTGTAACTCTAATCCTAACGCAACCCTCACTCTACCCCTAAACCTACTGCTCCTCTAACCCTAACACTAACCAAATGCCTACCCCTACCACTACCCCTAACCCTAACCCAATGCTAACCCTAACCCTACCCCTACCCCTAACCTTAACAGGAAACCTAAACAATTCCTGACCACAACCATAACACTAATCCTAACCCCAGTCTTAATCCTAAGCATAGCCCTAGCCCTAAGGCTATCCCTAACCCTAGTCGTAACCCTAACAATAGCCCTAGTTCTAGCTCTAGCCCTAACCCTAGCCCAAAACTAACCCTAACCCTACCCTAATCCTAACCCTAGTCCTAACCCTAAACCGAGCCCCAGCCCTAGCTGTAACCCTGACTGTAGCACTAACTCTAGCCCTAACACTAACTGTAGCTATAAACCTAACCCGAACCATAAGCCTAATCCTAACGCTAATCCTAGGCCAGGCATAACCCTAGCCCTAACCCTAACACTTGCCCTAATGCTAACCCTAACGCTAGCCCTACCCGTAACCCTAGCACTAACTCTAAACCTAACACAACCATAACCTTAACCCTAACCATAGACCTAGACTGAACCCTAGCCCTAACACTCAACCCAAAGCTAATCCTAACCCTACACCTACCACTAACCATAACCCTAACCCAACTCCTACCCCTACTCCTAACAGTAACCCAAACTTAACCCTAACCCTAACCCTACCCCTACCTCTAAACCTAACTATAACCCTAACTCAACCCCAAACCTAACCCTAACTCTAACCCTAACTAATCCTAGCTCTAGCGCTAACCCTAACCCTACCACGGGCCTTAGCCCTAAATCTAAACTTAACCCTATCACTAACCCAAGGCCAATCCCAAACCCTATCCCTAACCATAGCCCTAACTCCTAACCCAAACCCAGCGCTAGACGTGACTCTAAGCTCAGCCTTAGTCCTAAACCTAACCCTAAACCTGGCCCTAACCTTAGCTCCTAACCCTAACTCTAACCCTAGGCCTAACCCTAACCCAACCCTAACCCGACCCCTAAATGTAAACCTAACCCTAGCTCTAGCACTAACCCTAAACCGAACTCCTGACCCTAAATCCCAACCAAAGCCCTAGGCTAACACAAAACCTAGACCAAGACCTGAGCCTAATCTGAGACCTACCACTAACCATAACCGTGAACCCTAACCATAAACCTAACTCCTAACCCTAGCCCTAGGCCTCACCTCTACCCTAGCCATAGACGTGACCCTAACCCTAACCCAACACTAACCTTAAACCTAATGCTAACCCTGGCCTAATCATAGCCCTAGCTCCTAACCCCAACCCAAGCCCTAGTCCTAACCCTAACTCTAACCATAGACATAAACCTAGCTCCTAAACCTAAGCCTAACCCTAAACCGAGCCTTAACCCTAACCTCACCCTAACCCTAACGCAGCCCTAGACCTGACCCTCACCCTAGCCCTGACCATACCCTAACCTCAGACCTATCCCTTGATCTAAGCCTAACCCTAGCCCTAACCTTAGTCCTGGCCCTAACCCTAACCCTAACACTAACCTTATCCCTAACCACAGCCACAACACTAATGCTAACCCTAACCCTAACCATGACCCTAAACATACCTCTCCTCTACCCCAACCCCTACCCCTAACTTTAACACTAACCCTAACAGTACCCCTGTGCCTAAGTCTAACACTAATCATAACCCTAAACCGAACCCTAATCCTAGCCATAGCCCTAACCATAACGATAGACCTAGACCTACCCCTAACCCTAGCCCTAGCTCTAACCCTAGCCCTAATTCTAATGTTAACTCTCGCCCTAGCCCTAACACCAACACTAACCCTAACTGTAGCCCTAAGCCAACATCTACCACTACTGTATCCCTAACCCTAAACGGAGGATTAATCTTCACCCTAACCCACATCCTATCCATAAAACTAAGCGTAGCCCTAGCGCTATCATCAAACATTAATCCTAGGCCGGCCCGTGGCTTGGCGGTTAAGTGCGCGCCTGATGCTGGCGGCCCGGTTCGATCCCGGCAAGCCCCAAGGCACCACTTCTCCGCCCAACGCGAGGCCGAGTCCCACGTGCAGCAACTAGAAGGATGTGAACCTATGACATACAGCTATCTACTGGGGCTTTGGGGGAAAATGAATAAATAAAATCTTTAAAAAAAAACATTAATCCTAAAGCTAGCCCTAACCATAACCCTAAGCCGCACTCTAAATCTAACCCTAGCCGCCTGCCTAATCCTAACCCTAAACCTAACCCTAACGGTAACCTCTAACGCTAACGCTGACCCAAACTCAGACCCGAACCCTGAACCTCTCCCTAGCACTAACCCTAACCCTAATCCTAGGCCTAACCCTAACCCTAACCCTAGCCCTAATCCTACCCTAGGCTTAACCCTCAGCTCCTAGCTCCTAACCCTAACCCTAGACCTAGCCTTAGCCCTAAAACTAACCCAAGTCCTAATGCTAACCCTAGCCCTAGCCCTAGCTCTCACCCTCACCCTCACCCTAAACCCTAAGCCCTCACTATAACCCTAACCCCTAACCCTAATCTCTATCCCTACCTTTTTCAATAACCCTATCCTGAACCCCTGAACCCGAACTCCTGGACCCGAACCCTGAAGCCTGAACCTTAACTCCTAACTCCAACCCTGGCCATAGCGCTAGCTCCTAACCCAAAGCCAGACCCCAAGCTCCTAACCCCTAGCTCCTAGCCCCAGCTCCTAGCCCTAACCTTAACCCTAACCTTAGCTCCTAGCCGTAACTGTAACCCTAATCCCTAAGCCTAAGCCTAACCCCTAACCCTAAACCTAAACCCCTAACCCCTACACCTAACCCTAACCCCTAGCTCCTAGCCCTAACCCTAACCCCAAATCCCAAACCCTAAAGCTAACACCAACCCCTAACCCCTCACCCTAACCCCTAACCCTAACCCTAACCTAAATCCTAAACCCTACACTCCTAATCCTAACCCCTAGCCTTAGCCCTAGCTCCTGGTCCTAACTTCTAATCTCTAACCCCAGGCTGTGGCTCCTAGCTCCTAGACTCCAGCTCCTAGCCTGAACCCAAGCCCAAGCCTGAATCCCAACACAAATCCTAACCCCTAACCCCAACTCCAACCCACACCCCAAATTTTAATTTTGACTTTAATTTTTAATTTAAATTTTAAATTTTAATTTTAAATTTTTAATTTTACTTTTCTAATTTTAATTTTTAATTATAATTTTAATTTTAATTTTATTGCACTTTTAATTTTAAATTTTAATTCTTAATATTTAATTGAATTTAAATAAGAATTTGAATTTTAATTTTTATTCTAATTGAATTGAATTTTAATTTAATTTTTACTTTAAATTTTAAATTTTTAATTTAATTTTAAATTCTAATTTTTAGTTTTAATTTTAATTTTAATTTTAATTTTAATTTTAATTTTAATTTTAATTTTAATTTTAATTTTAATTTTAATTTTAATTTTAATTTTAATTTTAATTTTAATTTTAATTTTAATTTTAATTTTAATTTTAATTTTAATTTTAAATTTTAATTTTAATTTTAATTTTAATTTTAATTTTAATTTTAATTTTAATTTTAATTTTAATTTTAATTTTAAATTTTAATTTTAATTTTAATTTTAATTTTAATTTTAATTTTAATTTTAATTTTAATTTTAATTTTAATTTTAATTTTAATTTTAATTTTAATTTTAATTTTAATTTTAATTTTAATTTTAATTTTAATTTTAATTTTAATTTTAATTTTAAATTTTAATTTTAATTTTAATTTTAATTTTAATTTTAATTTTAATTTTAATTTTAATTTTAATTTTAATTTTAATTTTAATTTTAATTCTTAATTTTAATTTTAATTTTAATTTTAATTTTAATTTTAATTTTTAATTTTAATTTTAATTTTAATTTTAAATTTTAATTTTAATTTTAATTTTAATTTTAATTTTAATTTTAATTTTAATTTTAATTTTAATTTTAATTTTAATTTTAATTTTAATTTTAATTTTAATTTTAATTTTAATTTTAATTTTAATTTTAATTTTAATTTTAATTTTAATTTTAATTTTTAATTTTAACCCTAACCCTAAACCCTAACCCTAACCCTAACCTATAAATTTAATTATAAATTTAACCATAAACCTAACCATAAACCTAACCCTAAACCTAACCCCTAATTTTAACCCTTATAAACCTAACCATAAACCTAATTTTAATTTTAACCCTAACCCTAACCATAAACCTAACCTTATCCGTGTTTTTACCCAAACCCTACCCTTGACCCAAACACTTAGCCTAACCCTAACCCTAACCCTACCCTAACCCTAGACCTAGCCTTAACCTAACACTAGCCCTAGACCTAATACTAGCCCTAACCCTAACCCTAGCTCTAGCTCTAGCCCTAACCCTAGCCCTAAACCTAACCCTAACCCTAGCCCTACGCTAACCCTAGCCCTAAACCAACCCCTACACCTACCCCAGAACATAATCATAGCCCTAAACCTAACCCTAACACTAACCCTTACTCTAACTCAACCCTAACCCTAACCCTAAGCGTAATCCTAATCCTAGACCGAGTCCTAACAAAAACCCAAGCCCTAGGTCTAACACTAACCCTAAGCCAAACCCAAACCCTAACCATAACGGTAACCCTAACCCTAACACCAGCCCTAGCCCTAACCCTACTGCTAAGCCTAATACTAGCCCAAACCAAAACGCTTAGCCCTACATATAACACTAACACTAATGCTAGCACTAACCCTAAGCTCAGCCTCAGCTCCCAGCTCCCAAGCCTAAACCTAACCATAACACTCCACCCAAGCCCTAACCCTAATACAAATCTTAGCCATAAACCTGACCCTAATCTAAGCCCTAGCCATAACCATATCCCTAACCCTAACCCTGGCTCTAGCCCTAACCCTAACCCTAACCCTAACCTTAACTATAGACCTAGGCCTAGCCCTAAGGATAACGCTAGCCCTTTCCATAGCCCTGGCCCTAACACTAACTCTAAGACTAGCACTATCCCTACCTTAGCACTAACAATAACATTAACCCTAACTATAGCCCTAAACCCAATCCTAGCCCTAGTCCTAACCCTAACCCTAACCCTAGACATAAGCTCAGCTCCTAACCCTAACCCCAACCTTAACCCAAAACCTAACCCTAACCCAACCCCAAACCTACCCCCTACCTCTAACATTAACACTTACACTAACTCTAACTGCATTCTATACGTGAACCCTAAACATAGCCCTAACCCTACCGCTAAGCCTAACCCCAACCATATGCCTAGCTCCTAACCCTAACCATAGCCGTAAACCTAACCCTAAACCTAACCCTAGCTCCTAACCCTAACCCTAACCAAGCCCTAACCCCAACCCTAAATCTACTCTCTAACCATAACCCTAACCTTAACCCAATCCTTACACTAACCCTAGCCCTAACCTCAGCCCCAACTCTAACCCTAATCCTTGTCCTCATCCCACCCCTAACCCTATCCCTAACCTTAACACTAACCCTAATCCTAGCCATAATCCTAACACGAGCACCAGCTCTAGACCTAACCCTAACTGTAACCCTAACCCTAAAACTGGGCCTAACACTTAGCCCAACCTCGAACCCTAACCCTAAACGCAGCCCCATGCCTAGTCCTAGACCTAACACTCAACCCTAGCAGTAGAACTGAACCCAACCCCTAGCCCAAGCCCTAAACCTAGCTCCTAACTCTAGCTCCTGGCCCTAACTCTAACCCTAATCCTAACCCTAACGCGATTCCCAAAGCTAACTGTATCACTACCCCTAACCTTAACCCTACCCCTATCCCTAACACAGCCATTACTCCAGACCTCACACTTACCGTGAACCAGGACCCTAACGCTAACCCAACCCGAACCCTAACCTTAAGCCTCAACTGTAACTCCAACCCCTAGAGCTAACACTAACACTAATCATAAGCATAATCCTAACACTAAACCTAGCCCTACTCCTAACCTTAACCTTATGCCTAACCGTGAACCATAACCCAGAATCTTAGCCTACCCCTACCCCTAAGTCTAACCCTAACCCTAACACTATCCCTACACGCACCTCTCTGCTAAACCTAACCCTAACCCAACCCTAACTCTAACCCTAACCCCAGTCCTAGCACTAAGACAAGCCCTAACCCTAAGCCTAACCCTACCCCTACACCTACTCCTCCCCTAATCCTAACCCAAACGCTACTCCCTATCCCTAAGGTTAAACCTAACCCTAATGCAAGCCTAATCCCAACTCTAACCCTACCGCTAACCATAAAACTAACATTAACCCTGTCCCAAACCTAACCCTAACCCTAAACCTTACCCTAACACTAATCCTAGCCCTGCCCCTCCACCTACAACTATCTCTAAATCTAACCCTAATCCAAACCGACCCCTAACCCTACCCCTACCCCCACGCCTATCCCTAAACCTAACCCTAACTCTAACCCAGCACTACCCCTACTCCTACTCCTAATGGTAACCCTAATCCATCCATAACCCTAAACTTAATCCTAGTCATAGCCCTAAACATAAAACCAACACCAGTCGTAGCTCCCAACCATGACCTAGCACTCAACCCTAGCCCTAACTCTAACACTAAACCTAGCACTAACCATAGTCCTTACCCTCACCATGGCACTAACCCTTACTCTAATGCTACCCCGAGCCCTCTCACCCTAACGCAACCCTAACCCAACCTCAACCCTAACCCTAATACTAATCCTAGACCTAGCTCTAACCCTAACCCTAGCACTATCACTAACACTAACCATATCCCTAGCTGTAACCCTAACCCTAGTACTAGCCCCAGCCATAGCACTGACCCCAACTGTAATCTTAACGCCAACCACTGCCCTAGACCTAACACTCAACCCAGCCCTACACCTGAAATTAACCATAGCCCCAGCTCCCAACCCTAGACCTATCCCTAACCCTAGACCTATCCCTAACCCTAGCCCTGGCCCTAACCTTAACCCTAACATTAACACTACTCTAACCCTAGCACAAGCACTAATGCTAACCCTAAACCTAACCATAACACTAAAACAACTCATCCCCATACCTCTAACACTAACCCTACCCTTAACCCTAAACCTAACCAGAACCGTGACCCTACCCTACACCTACCCCTAAACCAAACACTTACCCTACCCTAACCATAACCATAACCCTAACTGTACCTTAATCCTAGCTCCTAGCTCCTACCCTAACGTTAGCGCTAGACCTAACACTAACCCTAACACTAGCTCCTAACTTTATCCCCCTAGCTCTAGCCCTAACTCTAAACCTAACCATAACCCAAACCCTAACCCTAGCCCTAAGCCAACCCCTACCTACACCTGACCCTAACCTCAACCCTAGCCCTAAACCAACACAAATCCCAGCCCTAGATCTGACTCCTAAACTTAGCCCCAGCCTTAGCCCTAACTCTAACCCTAACACTAACCCTATCTAAAGCCCTAACGCTAAACCTAACCATAAATATAGACCTGGCCCTAGCACTAACGCTAACCCTAGCTCCTGTCCATAGCCCTGGCTCTAACTGTAACCCTAACACTAGCTCCTATCCCTAACCCTAACCCTAAAACTACCCTTAAACCTAACCCTAAACCACCCCTAACCCCAACCCTACACATTCCCCTAAGCCTGACATTAACCCTAACTCTAACTCAGCCCTACCCTAACCCTAATCTTAGTCGGAGCCATAACCCTAACCCTAGTTCGACCCCTAACACTAACCATAACTCTATCCCTAACCCTAAACCTTGCCATAGCCATTGCCCTAACCCTACCCCCAACCTAAACTTACTCTCTAACCCTAACCCTACCACTAAAACTAAACCTAACCCTAACTCTAGCACTATCCCCAAATCTAAACCTTACCCTAACTCTGCCCCAGCCCTAGGCCTAACCCCAACCCTAGCCCTAGAGATGGCCCTAACAGTAACTCTAACCATAACCCAACACTAACACTAATGCTAACGTTAACCTGACCTAATCCTAGCCTTAGCCCTAACCCCAACACTAGCCCATGTCCAAACCCTAACCCTAACCCTAGTCCTAATCCTACTCCTAACCATGACACTAGCCCTAAACCCGACCCTAACTCTAACCCTAACCCTAAACCTATACATAACCAAAACCCTAACCCTAACCGTAACCCTAACCTACCACTAACCCTAGCTGTAGCCCTAAAACTGTCCCTACCCATAACGCTAACCATAACCCTAACCCTAGCCCTACTTTTAACCCTACTCCCTAATCCTAGGCCTAACCCTAGCCCTCAGCATAACCGTAGCCCTAACCCTAACTCTAGCCATAATGCTAACTCTCACACTACTCCCTAGCCCTAACGCCACTGTAACTCTAATCCTAACGCAACCCTCACTCTACCCCTAAACCTACTGCTCCTCTAACCCTAACACTAACCAAATGCCTACCCCTACCACTACCCCTAACCCTAACCCAATGCTAACCCTAACCCTACCCCCTACCCCTAACCTTAACAGGAAACCTAAACAATTCCTGACCACAACCATAACACTAATCCTAACCCCAGTCTTAATCCTAAGCATAGCCCTAGCCCTAAGGCTATCCCTAACCCTAGTCGTAACCCTAACAATAGCCCTAGTTCTAGCTCTAGCCCTAACCCTAGCCCAAAACTAACCCTAACCCTACCCTAATCCTAACCCTAGTCCTAACCCTAAACCGAGCCCCAGCCCTAGCTGTAACCCTGACTGTAGCACTAACTCTAGCCCTAACACTAACTGTAGCTATAAACCTAACCCGAACCATAAGCCTAATCCTAACGCTAATCCTAGGCCAGGCATAACCCTAGCCCTAACCCTAACACTTGCCCTAATGCTAACCCTAACGCTAGCCCTACCGTAACCCTAGCACTAACTCTAAACCTAACACAACCATAACCTTAACCCTAACCATAGACCTAGACTGAACCCTAGCCCTAACACTAACCCAAAGCTAATCCTAACCCTACACCTACCACTAACCATAACCCTAACCCAACTCCTACCCCTACTCCTAACAGTAACTCCAAACTTAACCCTAACCCTAACCCTACTCCCTACCTCTAAACCTAACTATAACCCTAACTCAACCCCAAACCTAACCCTAACTCTAACCCTAACTAATCCTAGCTCTAGCGCTAACCCTAACCCTACCACGGGCCTTAGCCCTAAATCTAAACTTAACCCTATCACTAACCCAAGGCCAATCCCAAACCCTATCCCTAACCATAGCCCTAACCCTAACCCAAACCCAGCGCTAGACGTGACTCTAAGCCTAGCCTTAGTCCTAAACCTAACCCTAAACCTGGCCCTAACCTTAGCCCTAACCCTAACTCTAACCCTAGGCCTAACCCTAACCCAACCCTAACCCGACCCCTAAATGTAAACCTAACCCTAGCTCTAGCACTAACCCTAAACCGAACCCTGACCCTAAATCCCAACCAAAGCCCTAGGCTAACACAAAACCTAGACCAAGACCTGAGCCTAATCTGAGACCTACCACTAACCATAACCGTAACCCTAACCATAAACCTAACCCTAACCCTAGCCCTAGGCCTCACCTCTACCCTAGCCATAGACGTGACCCTAACCCTAACCCAACACTAACCTTAAACCTAATGCTAACCCTGGCCTAATCATAGCCCCAGCTCCTAACCCCAACCCAAGCCCTAGTCCTAACCCTAACTCTAACCATAGACATAAACCTAGCCCTAAACCTAAGCCTAACCCTAAACCGAGCCTTAACCCTAACCCTCACCCTAACCCTAACGCAGCCCTAGACCTGACCCTTACCCTAGCCCTGACCATACCCTAACCTCAGACCTATCCCTTGATCTAAGCCTAACCCTAGCCCTAACCTTAGTCCTGGCCCTAACCCTAACCCTAACACTAACCTTATCCCTAACCACAGCCACAACACTAATGCTAACCCTAACCCTAACCATGACCCTAAACATACCTCTCCTCTACCCCAACCCCTACCCCTAACTTTAACACTAACCCTAACAGTACCCCTGTGCCTAGGTCTAACACTAATCATAACCCTAAACCGAACCCTAATCCTAGCCATAGCTCCTAACCATAACGATAGACCTAGACTCTACCCCTAACCCTAGCCCTAGCTCTAACCCTAGCCCTAATTCTAATGTTAACTCTCGCCCCAGCCCTAACACCAACACTAACCCTAACTGTAGCCCTAAGCCAACATCTACCACTACCAGATCCCTAACCCTAAACGGAGGATTAATCTTCACCCTAACCCACATCCTATCCATAAAACCAAGCGTAGCCCTAGCGCTATCATCAAACATTAATCCTAGGGCCGGCCCGTGGTTTGGCGGTTAAGTGCGCCGCGCTTGATGCTGGCGCCCGGTTCGATCCCGGCAAGCCCCAAGGCACCACTTCTCCGGCCCAACGCGAGGCCGAGTCCCACGTGCAGCAACTAGAAGGATGTGAACCTATGACATACAGCTATCTACTGGGGCTTTGGGGGAAAATGAATAAATAAAATCTTTAAAAAAAAAAAAACATTAATCCTAAAGCTAGCCCTAACCATAACCCTAAGCCGCACTCCTAAATCTAACCCTAGCCGCCTGCCTAATCCTAACCCTAAACCTAACCCTAACGGTAACCTCTAACGCTAACGCTGACCCAAACTCAGACCCAACCCTGAACCTCTCCCTAGCACTAACCCTAACCCTAATCCTAGGCCTCAACCCTAACCCTAACCCTAGCTCCTAATCCTACCCTAGGCTTAACCTCAGCCCTAGCTCCTAACCCTAACCCTAGACCTAGCCTTAGCTCCTAAAACTAACCCAAGTCCTAATGCTAACCCTAGCTCCTAGCCCTAGCTCTCACCCTCACCCTCACCCTAAACCCTAAGCCCTCACTATAACCCTAACCCCTAACCCTAATCTCTATCCCTACCTTTTTCAATAACCCTATCCTGAACCCCTGAACCCGAACTCCTGGACCCGAACCCCTGAAGCCTGAACCTTAACCCTAACTCCAACCCTGGCCATAGCGCTAGCTCCTAACCCAAAGCCAGACCCCAAGCCCTAACCCCTAGCTCCTAGCTCCCAGCTCCTAGCTCCTAACTCTTAACTCCTAACCTTAGCCCTAGCCGTAACTGTAACCCTAATCCCTAAGCCTAAGCCTAACCCCTAACCCTAAACCTAAACCCCTAACCCCTACACCTAACCCTAACCCCTAGCCCTAGCCCTAACCCTAACCCCAAATCCCAAACCCTAAAGCTAACACCAACCCCTAACCCTCACCCTAACCCCTAACCCTAACCCTAACCTAAATCCTAAACCCTACACCCTAATCCCAACCCCTAGCCTTAGCTCCTAGCTCCTGGTCCTAACTTCTAATCCTTAACCCCAGGCTGTGGCCCTAGCTCCTAGACTCCAGCTCCTAGCCTGAACCCAAGCCCAAGCCTGAATCCCAACACAAATCCTAACCCCTAACCCTAACTCCAACCCACACCCCAAACCCTAACCCTGACCCCAACCCCTAACCTAAACCCTAAACCCTAACCCTAAACCCCTAACCTCACCCTCCAACCCTAACCCCTAACCATAACCCTTAACCCTAATTTTAATGCTAACCCCTAACCCCAAATTTTAATTTTTTCAACACTAAATTGAATTTAAATAAGAATTTGAATTTTAATTTTTATCTTAATTGAATTGAATTTTAATTTAATTTTCATTTTAATTTTAAATTTTTAATTTAATTTTAAATTTAATTTTTAGTTTTAATTTTAATTTTAATTTTAATTTTAATTTTAATTTTAATTTTAATTTTAATTTTAATTTTAATTTTAATTTTAATTTTAATTTTAATTTTAATTTTAATTTTAATTTTAATTTTAATTTTAATTTTAATTTTAATTTTAATTTTAATTTTAATTTTAATTTTAATTTTAATTTTAATTTTAATTTTAATTTTAATTTTAATTTTAATTTTAATTTTAATTTTAATTTTAATTTTAATTTTAATTTTAATTTTAATTCTTAATTTTAATTTTAATTTTAATTCTTAATTTTAATTTTAATTTTAATTTTAATTTTAATTTTAATTTTAATTTTAATTTTAATTTTAATTTTAATTTTAATTTTAATTTTAATTTTAATTTTAATTTTAATTTTAATTTTAATTTTAATTTTAATTTTAATTTTTAATTTTAATTTTAATTTTAATTTTAATTTTAATTTTAATTTTAATTTTAATTTTAATTTTAATTTTAATTTTAATTTTAATTTTAATTTTAATTTTAATTTTAATTTTAACCCGAACCCTAACCCTAACCCGAACCCTAACCCGAACCCTAACCCTAACCCTAACCCTAACCCTAACCCTAACCCTAACCCTAACCCTAACCCTAACCCTAAACCCTAACCCTAACCCTAACCCTAACCCTAACCCTAACCCTAACCCTAACCCTAACCCTAAACCCTAAACCCTAACCCTAACCCTAACCCTAACCCTCACCCTAACCCTAACCCTAACCATAAACCTAACCCCTAACCCCTAACCCTAACCCTAACCATAAACCTAACCATAAACCTAACCCTAACCCTAACCCTAACCCTAACCATAAACCTAACCTTATCCGTGCCCTTACCCAAACCCTACCCTTGACCCAAACACTTAGCCTAACCCTAACCCTAACCCTACCCTAATTCTAGACCTAGCCTTAACCTAACACTAGCCCTAGACCTAATACTAGCCCTAACCCTAACCCTAGCTCTAGCTCTAGCCCTAACCCTAGCCCTAAACCTAACCCTAACCCTAGCCCTACGCTAACCCTAGCCCTAAACCAACCCCTACACCTACCCCAGAACATAATCATAGCCCTAAACCTAACCCTAACACTAACCCTTACTCTAACTCAACCCTAACCCTAACCCTAAGCGTAATCCTAATCCTAGACCGAGTCCTAACAAAAACCCAAGCCCTAGGTCTAACACTAACCCTAAGCCAAACCCAAACCCTAACCATAACGGTAACCCTAACCCTAACACCAGCCCTAGCCCTAACCCTACTGCTAAGCCTAATACTAGCCCAAACCAAAACGCTAGCCCTACATATAACACTAACACTAATGCTAGCACTAACCCTAAGCCTAGCCCTAGCCCTAGCCCTAAGCCTAAACCTAACCATAACACTCCACCCAAGCCCTAACCCTAATACAAATCTTAGCCATAAACCTGACCCTAATCTAAGCCCTAGCCATAACCATATCCCTAACCCTAACCCTGGCTCTAGCCCTAACCCTAACCCTAACCCTAACCTTAACTATAGACCTAGGCCTAGCCCTAAGGATAACGCTAGCCCTTTCCATAGCCCTGGCCCTAACACTAACTCTAAGACTAGCACTATCCCTACCTTAGCACTAACAATAACATTAACCCTAACTATAGCCCTAAACCCAATCCTAGCCCTAGTCCTAACCCTAACCCTAACCCTAGACATAAGCCTAGCCCTAACCCTAACCCCAACCTTAACCCAAAACCTAACCCTAACCCAACCCCAAACCTACCCCTACCTCTAACATTAACACTTACACTAACTCTAACCGTACCCCTATACGTAACCCTAAACATAGCCCTAACCCTACCGCTAAGCCTAACCCCAACCATATGCCTAGCTCCTAACCCTAACCATAGCCGTAAACCTAACCCTAAACCTAACCCTAGCCCTAACCCTAACCCTAACCAAGCCCTAACCCCAACCCTAAATCTACCTCTAACCATAACCCTAACCTTAACCCAATCCTTACACTAACCCTAGCCCTAACCTCAGCCCCAACTCTAACCCTAATCCTTGTCCTCATCCGACCCCTAACCCTATCCCTAACCTTAACACTAACCCTAATCCTAGCCATAATCCTAACACGAGCACCAGCTCTAGACCTAACCCTAACTGTAACCCTAACCCTAAAACTGGGCCTAACACTTAGCCCAACCTCGAACCCTAACCCTAAACGCAGCCCTATGCCTAGTCCTAGACCTAACACTAACCCTAGCAGTAGAACTGAACCTAACCCTAGCCCAAGCCCTAAACCTAGCCCTAACTCTAGCCCTGGCCCTAACTCTAACCCTAATCCTAACCCTAACGCGATTCCCAAAGCTAACTGTATCACTACCCTAACCTTAACCCTACCCTATCCCTAACACAGCCATTACCCAGACCCTCACACTTACCGTAACCAGGACCCTAACGCTAACCCAACCCGAACCCTAACCTTAAGCCTAACTGTAACCCAACCCCTAGAGCTAACACTAACACTAATCATAAGCATAATCCTAACACTAAACCTAGCCCTACTCCTAACCTTAACCTTATGCCTAACCGTAACCATAACCCAGAATCTTAGCCTACCCCTACCCCTAAGTCTAACCCTAACCCTAACACTATCCCTACACGTACCTCTCTGCTAAACCTAACCCTAACCCAACCCTAACTCTAACCCTAACCCCAGTCCTAGCACTAAGACAAGCCCTAACCCTAAGCCTAACCCTACCCCTACACCTACTCCTCCCCTAATCCTAACCCAAACGCTACCCCTATCCCTAAGGTTAAACCTAACCCTAATGCAAGCCTAATCCCAACTCTAACCCTACCGCTAACCATAAAACTAACATTAACCCTGTCCCAAACCTAACCCTAACCCTAAACCTTACCCTAACACTAATCCTAGCCCTGCCCCTACACCTACAACTAACTCTAAATCTAACCCTAATCCAAACCGACCCCTAACCCTACCCCTACCCCCACGCCTATCCCTAAACCTAACCCTAACTCTAACCCAGCACTACCCCTACTCCTACTCCTAATGGTAACCCTAATCCATCCATAACCCTAAACTTAATCCTAGTCATAGCCCTAAACATAAAACCAACACCAGTCGTAGCCCTAACCATGACCTAGCACTAACCCTAGCCCTAACTCTAACACTAAACCTAGCACTAACCATAGTCCTTACCCTCACCATGGCACTAACCCTTACTCTAATGCTACCCCGAGCCCTCTCACCCTAACGCAACCCTAACCCAACCTCAACCCTAACCCTAATACTAATCCTAGACCTAGCTCTAACCCTAACCCTAGCACTATCACTAACACTAACCATATCCCTAGCTGTAACCCTAACCCTAGTACTAGCCCTAGCCATAGCACTGACCCCAACTGTAATCTTAACGCTAACCACTGCCCTAGACCTAACACTAACCCAGCCCTACACCTGAAATTAACCATAGCCCTAGCCCTAACCCTAGACCTATCCCTAACCCTAGACCTATCCCTAACCCTAGCCCTGGCCCTAACCTTAACCCTAACATTAACACTACTCTAACCCTAGCACAAGCACTAATGCTAACCCTAAACCTAACCATAACACTAAAACAACTCATCCCCATACCTCTAACACTAACCCTACCCTTAACCCTAAACCTAACCAGAACCGTGACCCTACCCTACACCTACCCCTAAACCAAACACTTACCCTACCCTAACCATAACCATAACCCTAACTGTACCTTAATCCTAGCCCTAGCCCTACCCTAACGTTAGCGCTAGACCTAACACTAACCCTAACACTAGCCCTAACTTTATCCCCTAGCTCTAGCCCTAACTCTAAACCTAACCATAACCCAAACCCTAACCCTAGCCCTAAGCCAACCCCTACCTACACCTGACCCTAACCCTCAACCCTAGCCCTAAACCAACACAAATCCCAGCCCTAGATCTGACCCTAAACTTAGCCCTAGCCTTAGCCCTAACTCTAACCCTAACACTAACCCTATCTAAAGCCCTAACGCTAAACCTAACCATAAATATAGACCTGGCCCTAGCACTAACGCTAACCCTAGCCCTGTCCATAGCCCTGGCTCTAACTGTAACCCTAACACTAGCCCTATCCCTAACCCTAACCCTAAAACTACCCTTAAACCTAACCCTAAACCACCCCTAACCCCAACCCTACACATTCCCCTAAGCCTGACATTAACCCTAACTCTAACTCAGCCCTACCCTAACCCTAATCTTAGTCGGAGCCATAACCCTAACCCTAGTTCGACCCTAACCCTAACCCTAACTCTATCCCTAACCCTAAACCTTGCCATAGCCATTGCCCTAACCCTACCCCAACCTAAACTTACCTCTAACCCTAACCCTACCACTAAAACTAAACCTAACCCTAACTCTAGCACTATCCCCAAATCTAAACCTTACCCTAACTCTGCCCTAGCCCTAGGCCTAACCCCAACCCTAGCCCTAGAGATGGCCCTAACAGTAACTCTAACCATAACCCAACACTAACACTAATGCTAACGTTAACCTGACCTAATCCTAGCCTTAGCCCTAACCCCAACACTAGCCCATGTCCAAACCCTAACCCTAACCCTAGTCCTAATCCTACTCCTAACCATGACACTAGCCCTAAACCCGACCCTAACTCTAACCCTAACCCTAAACCTATACATAACCAAAACCCTAACCCTAACCGTAACCCTAACCTACCACTAACCCTAGCTGTAGCCCTAAAACTGTCCCTACCCATAACGCTAACCATAACCCTAACCCTAGCCCTACTTTTAACCCTACCCCTAATCCTAGGCCTAACCCTAGCCCTCAGCATAACCGTAGCCCTAACCCTAACTCTAGCCATAATGCTAACTCTCACACTACCCCTAGCCCTAACGCTCACTGTAACTCTAATCCTAACGCAACCCTCACTCTACCCCTAAACCTACTGCTCCTCTAACCCTAACCCTAACCAAATGCCTACCCCTACCAATACCCCTAACCCTAACCCAATGCTAACCCTAACCCTACCCCTACCCCTAACCTTAACAGGAAACCTAAACCATTCCTGACCACAACCATAACACTAATCCTAACCCCAGTCTTAATCCTAAGCATAGCCCTAGCCCTAAGGCTATCCCTAACCCTAGTCGTAACCCTAACAATAGCCCTAGTTCTAGCTCTAGCCCTAACCCTAGCCCAAAACTAACCCTAACCCTACCCTAATCCTAACCCTAGTCCTAAGCCTAACGCGAGCCGCAGCCCTAGCTGTAACCCTGACTGTAGCACTAACTCTAGCCCTAACACTAACTGTAGCTATAAACCTAACCCGAACCATAAGCCTAATCCTAACGCTAATCCTAGGCCAGGCATAACCCTAGCCCTAACCCTAACACTTGCCCTAATGCTAACCCTAACGCTAGCCCTACCCGTAACCCTAGCACTAACTCTAAACCTAACACAACCATAACCTTAACCCTAACCATAGACCTAGACTGAACCCTAGCCCTAACACTAACCCAAAGCTAATCCTAACCCTACACCTACCACTAACCATAATCCTAACCCAAACTCCTACCCCTACTCCTAACAGTAACCCAAACTTAACCCTAACCCTAACCCTACCCCTACCTCTAAACCTAACTATAACCCTAACTCAACCCCAAACCTAACCCTAACTCTAACCCTAACTAATCCTAGCTCTAGCGCTAACCCTAACCCTACCACGGGCCTTAGCCCTAAATCTAAACTTAACCCTATCACTAACCCAAGGCCAATCCCAAACCCTATCCCTAACCATAGCCCTAACCCTAACCCAAACCCAGCGCTAGACGTGACTCTAAGCCTAGCCTTAGTCCTAAACCTAACCCTAAACCTGGCCCTAACCTTAGCCCTAACCCTAACTCTAACCCTAGGCCTAACCCTAACCCAACCCTAACCCGACCCCTAAATGTAAACCTAACCCTAGCTCTAGCACTAACCCTAAACCGAACCCTGACCCTAAACCTAACCAAAGCCCTAGGCTAACACAAAACCTAGACCAAGACCTGAGCCTAATCTGAGACCTACCACTAACCATAACCGTAACCCTAACCATAAACCTAACCTAACCTAGCCCTAGGCCTCACCTCTACCCTAGCCATAGACGTGACCCTAACCCTAACCCAACACTAACCTTAAACCTAATGCTAACCCTGGCCTAATCATAGCCCTAGCCCTAACCCCAACCCAAGCCCTAGTCCTAACCCTAACTCTAACCATAGACATAAACCTAGCCCTAAACCTAAGCCTAACCCTAAACCGAGCCTTAACCCTAACCCTCACCCTAACCCTAACGCAGCCCTAGACCTGACCCTTACCCTAGCCCTGACCATACCCTAACCTCAGACCTATCCCTTGATCTAAGCCTAACCCTAGCCCTAACCTTAGTCCTGGCCCTAACCCTAACCCTAACACTAACCTTATCCCTAACCACAGCCACAACACTAATGCTAACCCTAACCCTAACCATGACCCTAAACATACCTCTCCTCTACCCCAACCCCTACCCCTAACTTTAACACTAACCCTAACAGTACCCCTGTGCCTAAGTCTAACACTAATCATAACCCTAAACCGAACCCTAATCCTAGCCATAGCCCTAACCATAACGATAGACCTAGACCTACCCCTAACCCTAGCCCTAGCTCTAACCCTAGCCCTAATTCTAATGTTAACTCTCGCCCTAGCCCTAACACCAACACTAACCCTAACTGTAGCCCTAAGCCAACATCTACCACTACTCGTATCCCTAACCCTAAACGGAGGATTAATCTTCACCCTAACCCACATCCTATCCATAAAACTAAGCGTAGCCCTAGCGCTATCATCAAACATTAATCCTAGGGCCGGCTCCGTGGCTTGGCGGTTAAGTGCGCGCGCTCTGATGCTGGCGGCCCGGGTTCGGATCCCGGGCAAGCCCCAAGGCACCACTTCTCCGTCCAACGCGAGGCCGAGTCCCACGTGCAGCAACTAGAAGGATGTGAACCTATGACATACAGCTATCTACTGGGGCTTTGGGGGGAAAAATGAATAAATAAAATCTTTAAAAAAAAAAAAACATTAATCCTAAAGCTAGCCCTAACCATAACCCTAAGCCGTACCCTAAATCTAACCCTAGCCGTCTGCCTAATCCTAACCCTAAACCTAACCCTAACGGTAACCTCTAACGCTAACGCTGACCCAAACTCAGACCCGAACCCTGAACCTCTCCCTAGCACTAACCCTAACCCTAATCCTAGGCCTAACCCTAACCCTAACCCTAGCCCTAATCCTACCCTAGGCTTAACCCTAGCCCTAGCCCTAACCCTAACCCTAGACCTAGCCTTAGCCCTAAAACTAACCCAAGTCCTAATGCTAACCCTAGCCCTAGCCCTAGCTCTCACCCTCACCCTCACCCTAAACCCTAAGCCCTCACTATAACCCTAACCCCTAACCCTAATCTCTATCCCTACCTTTTTCAATAACCCTATCCTGAACCCCTGAACCCGAACTCCTGGACCCGAACCCCTGAAGCCTGAACCTTAACCCTAACCCAACCCTGGCCATAGCGCTAGCCCTAACCCAAAGCCAGACCCCAAGCCCTAACCCCTAGCCCTAGCCCTAGCCCTAGCCCTAACCTTAACCCTAACCTTAGCCCTAGCCGTAACTGTAACCCTAATCCCTAAGCCTAAGCCTAACCCCTAACCCTAAACCTAAACCCTAACCCCTACACCTAACCCTAACCCTAGCCCTAGCCCTAACTCCTAACCCCAAATCCCAAACCCTAAAGCTAACACCAACCCCTAACCCTCACCCTAACCCCTAACCCTAACCCTAACCTAAATCCTAAACCCTACACCCTAACCTAACCCCTAGCCTTAGCCCTAGCCCTGGTCCTAACTCTAATCCCTAACCCCAGGCTGTGGCCCTAGCCCTAGACCTAGCCCTAGCCTGAACCCAAGCCCGAAGCCTGAATCCCAACACAAATCCTAACCCCTAACCCCAACTCCAACCCACACCCCAAACCCTAACCCTGACCCCAACCCCTAACCTAAACCCTAACCCCTAACCCTAAACCCCTAACCCTCACCCTCCAACCCTAACCCCTAACCATAACCCTTAACCCTAACCTAATGCTAACCCCTAACCCCAAACCCTAACCCTCAACACTAAACTGAACCCAAACAAGAACCCGAACCCTAACCCCTATCCTAACTGAACTGAACCCTAACTCTAACCCCTACCCCAACCCCAAACCCCTAACTCTAACCCTAAACCTAACCCCTAGCCCTAACCATAACCCTAAACCTTAACCCTAACCCTAACCCCTAACCTCTGGCCCTGGCCCTGGCTGTGACCCTGACCCGTGACTCTAAACCCTAACCCTAATTCCTAACCCCTAGCCTTAGCCCTTATCCCTAGCCATAACCCCAACCCCATCCCCAAATCCAACCCTAACCCTAAACCGTGACCCTGACCCCTGACCCCAATCCTAAACCTAAACTCCAAACCCTAAACTCTCACTCACCCTCACCCTGACCCAGACTCTGACCCCTACCCAGACCCATACCCCAACCCCTGACCCTGACTCTAACCTAACCCTCACCCTCACCGTCCCCCTAACCGCGACCCCAACCTTGATGCTACCCTAACCCTAACCACTAACCTGTAACTCTTAACCCTAACCCCTAACCCTAACACTAAACTCTAACCGTAACTCCGACCCCTAACCCTAACGCCTCACTCTCACCCTCACCCTCTAACCCTAACCCCAACCCCTAACCCTAACCCTAGCCCCTAGCCCTAACCCTATCCCTAACCCCAACCCCAACCTAACCCTAACCCTTAACCCTAACCTAACCCGAACCCCAAAGCCAAAGCTGAACCCTAAATCCTAAACCCGAACACTCTAACCCTAACCCTAAACCCTAAACCTTAACCCCTAACCCTAACCCTAACAACCCTGATCCTAAACTTAAACCCTAACCCTAACCCCACCCCCAGCCCTAGCCCTACCCTAACCCTAGCCCTAGCCCTGACTCTTACCCTGACCCTGACCCTGACCCTGACCCTAACCCTACAGAGTAATATATTAACCTATATTCTTTATCTTCCTCTCTTGCTCTTGAGCACTTTAAATATGACTACTGTAACTGATAAACTGTGTTTTTATTTTGTTAAACTAATTTAAAGAGCCACATGTCAGTAGCAGCTTCCACATTTGGACAAAGCACCATACAGTCCCTGTGATTAGCCTAGGAAATAATCCCCACACGGGCGGATGGTCTGGTCCCTAACGCTCTTCGCTCCGTGCAGGTGGATATTCTGAAACTACAGGCATGTTCTGGCCTCCGGGTCTCCCGCTGAGATCAACAGGAACGGCCATCTCCTGCCCAGCGCAGGGCATCACGTCCACCTTGGCCCTGACGGCGATCGAGGGACCTTGGAGAGCTCCCTGGGGGGCTGCAGAACCGTTGAGGCCCGACCGTCCAATTTCCACTGTGGTACAAGGCCACAGCGGCCACCGCAGAAACCACGTCAGGTTTTTCTGTCTGCACGGGGACACTGCTGAGACTCCACACACTCCCACAGGTGGAGGTGAGGGTCAGGTGGGGCCAAGCTGAAACCTCTCTTCTCCAGAGGCATAATAGGGCAGCAAAATAAACGAGGAGAGGATATCCTCACGCACGTGTCCAAGTGGAAGCCAGAACGCATGGAAGTGGCCTGGCCGTGACGACCAAGAGAAGGAAGCCTCGACAGGTCAGCCTCGGTTGTCCCAGAAATCGCTTCTGAGCCCTTTTTCCGGGTGGTTCTTGCAGTGATGTTGAAAACAGAACATGGTATGAAAAAAACCTTGCAGCCTCACTTCTTACTGAAAATAAAGTGTTTACTATCCAGAGCAGTGATGACGGCAGGTCACAAGAAGGTGTCCTGTTCAAGTGTCACAGAAATATTCTCGTTTCCTCCGAAAGGAAAATGGACCGTGTTCTTCTCGTTCCCATCGGGGCCCCTAAGGTCCCTGCGATCTGCTGAGTGCTGAGGGGCGGTTTCCACGTCCGCATCGGGTGGGGCCCTCTCTGGCCACGGCTGGTGGCGTCCCTGCTGCATCTCCGGCCGGGGCTGTTTGTCTCTGACGCCGTGAGGGGGGAGCAGAGAGCAGACGTGGACGGGAGATCTGAGCCCCTTTAGAGAGCGCGTGCCTGTGGTCAGGCGATTCCAGCCTTTTTCCAAGTGGAAATTCTTACCCAGTGTCCTAGATTCGCCCCAAAGTGTGCCTATTATATGTACAAACCGGGCTGCTTGGATTCCACAAACCACAACTGTTAAAAGTGAGGCTGACAGGGAAATCTGGGAGCACGTCTGTCTCAGACATGAGAAGAGCCAACAGGCCTGTGGAGGAGACTCAGAAGCTGTCTTGCTGCTGAAAACATCCTCGAGGCTTAAAAACCACCACAGGGTTTTTAAGTTGCAGCTCAAGGTCTCTCTCTCCCTCGGTCTCCTTTTAGAAGAGGTGCTGGCAGCTGAGAGCGTTGTGGGGAGGGCCGCACACACAGGCTCGAGGCCTCAGGAAGAACCCAGACCTCACGGCCCCCGGGGGCAGATGCCCCAGGCCCCTCCCCATGGTCTGTTCCTGCTCAGACACGGCCACCCCACCGCGCCTGCTGGAAATCAATGAGGTTTAGCAACTAACATTAAAAAAAAATCAATCTCGTTTTCCAATTTTATGTTTTACAACTTGAATAGGGATTCCTTTGGGGAATAAGAAATGAATAAATATCGTTCAACTTAGGATAGTTTACTGAGGCAGAGTTTTCCTTCTTTGAATTAACAAAATTCTTCAAACTATAGAGAAGAGAGTGAGCTAACGAATACCCACACACAGCACGTAGACATAACTACTACTAGACATACTACAATTTTGCCATATTGGCTTCACACGTTTGTGTTGTGAAGTATCATCGGTTACAGATAGAAAACTTCACTCCTAAACACATCGGCACGCACCCTCAGAAAGTAGGCGATTCCTACAAAAGCCCAGGGCCACGTCCCACCTACAATATCGTTCAGGAGGGGCTTTTCAAAGACCAGTCAATGTCAGAAGGTGGGGGAATGTTGGGCATCGAGAACACGCCACGGGAAATGATACTGACGTGACTAAACATCTAGGAGTTTCCCGTGAGAATCGACAAAAGAAAAAGAGAAAATACGAGTTTTTATACCTTAGGAGCGTGACACGGTGAGGAGTGAGAACTGAGACGTCGCAGCTCTGCCTGGTCGCTGAGTGGCCGACACAGACACGCTCCGAGTCTGGATGAGTGCTCCTCACGTGCAGGGGGCCCGTCACTGCCCTCTGCTGGGTCCTGGGACACCCGGGCTCCTCGCCCGGGGCGGCCGCACCGTGGATTTCCCGACCAGGAACCCACCCCACACCTTCAAGGAAGCCGGGCCTGCGGACGCTATGCAGTGTCTGGGTCACGTTCCTCCCATCTACACGGCACCAGGGCAAGGTCATGGCGGCCGTGGAGACCTTCTCCATCTCGGCCCCCGGGAGCTACACTATCCTGCCGAGGCCTGAGAGGAGCACCCAGCAAGGGACACAGAAGAGGACAGGTTCTGGGTGCAAATAAACATTAACAAAGTAAATCACCCGTTTTGCACAGACATTTGGTAAAACATTAAACTGACCACTTACGCTCTCCTTGAGAAGGTGAGCTCTGTAGGTCCTGCCAGTTTCAGGGACACCAGCCCCTCGCCTGTCAGTGTCAGGGGCTCCCACGTCCCCAGAGGCACCTTCTCCAGGTCGTGGAGTCGCTCACTCAGCGAGGTCCCGTTTCCCGAACCACAGCTCCGGCCTGGCCCAGGGTTTCTTCTCTTGCACTTTCTCTGTTTTCCCCACTACAGAAGTCTTCCCACACTGAGGTTTTGAACAGACTTTCTTTCTTCTTTTCAATATGTCTAGAGGTTTGTTTCTAGCCTTATGTATTTCAATTCCCCAACATCACTTCTGCGAATGGCGAGGGAGGAGCCACGGGTCCAGGGCAGAGACGAGAGGACGTGTCTGCGGTCCCACGGGCACGGGGTCCATGCGGCCGGAGGGGAGTCGGCAGGACTGGACACAGGAGCGTCGGTGCGGCTGAGTCCTCCAGGGCCACAGGGAGGGGACAGCCAGAGCCCCAGGAACCACAGGTACGTGCAGCTGGGGGTGGGCACATCCCCAAGCAGAAAGGGGACAGGGAGGCCGGCTCCAGGCCAGACCCCGCGAGCGACCTTGCAGACCCAGACACCGCGATCCTGGAGGCTCCACCTGCGGAGCTCACGGGAGCTGCCCTCCCCACCCCGGACTCAGGGCGCAGCCTGCACGCAATCTCAGGGGGGTGCAGACGAGGACGCAGGTCAGACTGGCCACGCTCTCACCCACACGTGAATTTCCACCCAAGCGCGTCCATGGGGGGGCCTGTATCAGAGGGGCCTTCGGCAGAGGCCTATTCACGCTGGGGAGGGGAGAACCATGGAATCAGGACCCCCCACTCCCAGTGCCACCAGCCTGGGGTCCAGATGCCTGCAGGGGCCTCCTGCTCGGGGCCCTCCACAGCAGGGGACCCCTCCTGACCCTCGACCTTGGTGCTGGGCCCTGGGAAGGTGGGGGGAACCTGTGGTCTCTCCTTTGCCCTCTGCCTGACCCGGCAGAGCGGGCGACTGAAGGGTGGGCTTGTAGACTTAACCTGACTCAGCTGAGCCGACGAGGCAGGGGCCCCTCTGCTGGTGGGAGACGGTCCTCAGAGACCCTGACACCAGTCAAGCAAACTCTCTATTTTACTAAAAACCCACATATACATCAATTTTACAAAAACAGCTTCCACCTGGACCTCTCGGTCCCTCCCCACCTCAACGAAAGAAGGGGCACCGAGGGGGCTGGGGCACAGGGTCCCCTCCGTGGCCAGGCTGCCCCGGCACCCCGACCCCAGTCCAGTGCACAGGAGGGGAGGTGGGTGGAACCCGCTTGGCTGCAGCCGGGGCAACTGGAGCCCGTCCAGAGCCCTCATCGCCATCCCAGGTGAGGGCCCCGCCAGGACCACGCACACGCTGACCGCAGCCTGAGCCCGGCGGGACGCACGGATGGGCCCCGCCCGGCAGCTCCGGCCTCAGGAGGAGGAGACGGGGAAGCCGTAGTGGTTGTGCTCGGCCTCGCCCAGGGTCAGCGTCAGCGACAGGCTGGCTTTCCGCTCCAGCCCCTCCTCCTCCGGGCAGCGCTGCGGGGGCCGGATCTTGAAGAAGTCGGAGACGTAGCGAACCTGGGAGAGGAGAGGAGGGCAGGGCTGGCTGGACAGGGCGGGGGGAGGACGGGGCCCCTGTGGGAGGGGAGACAACTCACAGTGAGGCCAGCCACCAGCGCCCCCTGCAGGAGTCCAACGAGGACGTCGCTCCAGTGGTGTTTGTGGTCAGACACGCGGGTGTAGCCCACGTAGAGGGCGAAGGCCACCAGGAAGAACTGCACGGTGGGCCGCAGCAGCCGCGCCCACTTCCAGCAGAGCCGCGCCTGCACGTAGAGCTGGGGGACGCAGGGCGGCCATCAGCCAGGAGCCCGCCCCACGCCCAGCACACAGGTGGGAGCGAGAAGCCCCCAGCTGCTGTGAACAGACCGGCGAGCCCCCCATCACCACCTCCACCCACTTGACAGACGGAGAAACTGAGGCCCAGGGAAGGGGAGTGACGTGCCCACGGTTCCCCAACAAGCAAGTCACGGAGACAGACTCACCGCCAGGAACATCATGCAGTACATCCCAAACGAGGAGTGTCCGGAGTAGAAAGACAACCTGGGGAGGGGAGGGCGCAGGGGTCAGGGGGCCATGCAGCGGACACAGCCCGAGGGCCACACGCGAGCAGGCCGCTGCCCCGGCCTCTGCTCTCACACCTCTGTCCCCTGTCCCCTCCCACCGTGTCCACCGTCTGGGACCCAGCACCGGGAGGATGGTACGTGGACACGGGGCCGGTGTCAGGCCCATCAGTCACTCCCTTTTTGTCTCTCCGACAACACAATAGAAAGTCTCGGGCGGGGCTCACGGGCTTTCACGCCTACAAGACGCTATGGAGCCTGGACGGACACTCGGCCAGCGGGCAGCTAACACCAGTTCTGTTCTCACTGCTTCTCTTCAGGATTATTTTCCATCTGTGGTTAACTGATGAAAGTTTCACATTTTCTTGTGTGTGTGTGTGTGTGTGTGTGTGTGAGGAAGATCGGTTCTGAGCTAACATCTGTTGCCAGTCCTCCTCTTTTTGCTGAGGAAGACTGGCCCTGGGCTAACATCTGTGCCCACCTTCCCCTACTTTATATAGGAGGCCGCCACAGCGTGGCTTGATGAGCGGTACATGGGTCCACGCCTAGGATCCAAACCTGCGAACCCCGGGCCACCGAAGCAGAGCGTGCAAACTCAACCACTGCGCCACTGGGCTGGCCCCCACGTTTTCTTTTTATGTAAATTCGAGTTTTTGCAAAGGACATCCGTGGATGAGAGAGAAAACAGCAGAGCAGGGAACCCCAAAGGGGCACCTTCCATAAAAGCAATGAAAAAAACGGCAAAAACAGTCCAAATCAGACTGGCAGTGGCGACGGGGACCAGAGGGAGAACAGACCTCACTTTCAAAGAAGCGTGACTGTTGGCTGGGACCCAGTGGTGGCTCCCGGAGCACTCGCTGCTCTCTAGCTCGTTCTCCCAGGGCCGAGGGGGCGCCCCAGGGGCTTTGGTCTGAAACATCACAGCAAACGCATTCGTCACTGCCGCTGGGGAGGCAGACTCTCTGAGAAGCTTGGGAGGAAAGGCTGGGAATGGATGCTCTGGAGGACGAGGGCTTGGAATCCAGAGGCCAGGGCGGCGCCCACTCACGAAAGGTAGGGGAGCCCTGAGCGCTGCCCTCTGGCCGACCTTCGCGGGCTGCAGACAGGACGCGAAGGTGAAGGCCGAGGGGAAGGCAGGCCCGGCACGGCTCCCAGAGCCCAGCCACAAACGCTGGCCGTTCTTCCCCAGGTTTTGAAGGAAATCTCTCCAGTCACTAGCTGGTGTCTCCGCGAACAGACCAGAACCTCACGGCCACACACGACGACGAACACAGACGTCACAACATCAGTTCAGGAAAGTCACTGAACCAGCAGCACCAGCGGTCCCCGGGGAGGGGAGCCCGAGTCCCAGAGGGGCCCCATTACCATACTCAAAAGGCCCGGTTTTCAACAAAAAATGACCAGGCACGCACTCTGGAGGGAGAAACACGGCTTGGCCATCGGGATGAAGCTCACCGATGAAAAGGGGATTCCAGGAGCATTATCGACAAGAAGCAAGACCTTGAAAGTGATGTTCTTCTCTAAGCTGCATTCTGCTGGCGCAGCAGATCAGGAGGGCGTCCTGGAAGAGGAGCTGGGTCACCAGGACTTAGAGACACTGGCAGTGTGTGCTTGTGATATGCATGAAGGCCCTGGGGTCTCACTGAGCCAGACCACAGAGGGCTTCGACGTGGCGTCGAAGCAGGAGTGTCATCCCGTCCTTAAAAGCCTTGAAACCTGGCACCGACTTGGCCTCCCCATGGAGGAAGGTCCCTTCAGGCATCCGTTTCCAGATCCGGGAGGTTTCATGCACATTGAACATTTGCTCTGGCAAGTAATTTTCCTCCACAACCAGCTTATGTAGCGTTTCCAGAAACTCCTCAGCTGCCTTCCCATCGCCGCTCACTTTCATGTTACGCAACGAGGATTGTCGAATCGTTTTAAACCACCCGGAGCCGGCAGCAAACTCAAGCTTGTGGTCGGGTCCAGCCTTTTCTTTCAATGCTGGAAACAACGTTTTTGCTCTGGCCGTGATCGTCACAGCGCTGGGAGGGATACGCTTCCGTGTCTCGTCTTCAATCCAGGTCACAGAAGTGTCTCCACGTCTGACAGAGGCCCCTCTCGCACTTTCGTTAGTCTCGTTGCCTTCGACGAAGCAGACCCTGTGACAGCTTCCGTCACTTGATTCCTCTTCCTCAAGCTGTGGTGGACGGGGCACGCCTGACTGGCGAGCAATAACTGTCACTGATTTGTCACCTTCGTGGTCCTTAATCACTTTTCATTTCTTCTCCAGGCCAAGCACTGGACGTGGCCTCTTACCAGCAACACTCACAGCGGATTTTGCGCACTTAGGGGCCGCGATGAACAAAACAGCACGAGATTAAATCAGGCACACGAGAAAGCAATCGATCAGAGACGCAGTAAACACGAGGCGTGCGAGGCTGCTGCCGGCAGAACACGGACACCGGTTTACAGTGAACTTTTCTTTATAAGCAGAAAGAGTACGCGCTACAGTAACAACGAAAAGTACAGGACAGCAAGCACATGAAGCAGTGACGTTGTCGCTTATCGTTCTCACGGGTTGTGTCCCGTACCTAAGTGTCCGTGCTGCACCCCCGCACGACTGGTGCAGTAGGGCTGTTCACGCCAGCATCACCACACGCATGAGTGATGCATCGTGCTACGAGGCCACAACGCCATGATGGCCACAACGGCCATGACGCCATGACGCCACAGCGGCCACGACAGCTATGACATCACGACGCCATGACAGCTATGATGTCACAATGGCCACGATGCCACAGCAGCTATGACATCACGACGCCATGACAGCTATGATGTCACGATGGCCACGATGCCACAGCAGCTATGACACCACGACAGCTACGACGGCCATGATGCCACTAGGCAACAGTAACTTTTCAGCTCCATTATAATCTCACGGGACCGCTGTCGTCTACGTGGTCCGTCGCTAACTGGAACGTCGTTATGCCATCAAGAAGACATAACAGTTACGAAGACGTACGCACCTACCAACAGAGCCCCAAAACACAGAAGACAGAAGCCACACTGGGTGAACTTGAAGCATTCAAGACGACAGACACAGAAGGACACACGGCGTGTGACCCCACTGACGTGAAAGGTCCAGAACAGGCACATCCACAGACAGAACGTGGGTCAGTGGTTGCCAAGGGCTGGGGGAGGGGGGACAGCTAGTGGACACAGGGTTTCTTTTTGGTGATGAACACATTCTGGAATAAGACAAGGGGGATGGCTGCACAACACTGTGAGTGTGCTGAAAATCAATGAATCATACACGTTAAAATAGTTAGATCAGTCAATTTTATGCTATGTGAACTTCAATTTTTAAAAAAGAGAGATAAGAACGCCAATTAACTAAAAGTTTATCAGTAGAGACGGTGAGAGGACAGAGAAGC
The DNA here is from genome assembly GCF_057802395.1 of Ceratotherium simum simum. NCBI lineage: Eukaryota > Metazoa > Chordata > Mammalia > Perissodactyla > Rhinocerotidae > Ceratotherium > Ceratotherium simum. The sequence goes on along the minus strand of NC_141938.1, from coordinate 16,568,027 downwards.
ACAAGGGTGGGGCCTGACGCTGAGGGGCCACCCCACGACACTGATGGCTCCACTCCAGGCCCCAGAGCCCCGGCCCCGCCCTGCTGTACCCCCTCCCCCCGTCCTCTTCAACATCCAGCTCCTGAGGGCCCGTCTCCAGCCCCCTCGCCCCCGGGGTGGGGGTGTCTGGCTGGGATCGCCCAGAGGGAAGGCGGCCGCGCCAGCACCCACCTGGCCTCTGTGACGCTGGCGGGGCTCCCCCTGCACACCTGCTCCGCCGGCACGTAGACCGAGCAGTTGACGTGGCCCCAGTCCGGGTCACACACGGCCAGGAAGTTGGGGCGCAGACGGCCGACCATGTACTTGGCCAGGTCTGTCAGCGACTGGCTCACCGCGGCCCCGAACAGGAAGGTCCCCAAGACCTTGTAGATGGCGGCCACGTAGTTGTTGAAGTCAGAGCGGGAGTAGAGGCGGTCCGTGTAGACCAGGTAGGCCTCCCCAGCCGAGACCTGCAAGGCAGCAGCAGGGGTTTCACGGCCGGGCTGGAGCCGCGACCGTGGGGTCTCCACCAGGCCGGGCTTGCTGGGCCTGGGGCCTCCCAGTGAAAGGGGTGCGGGACTCCTGGCCTCCCCGAGGCCGACGGGGAGCTGGGGACTCCGAAGGGGGCCCTCTTCCCACAACCACCACCCAGGGCAGAACTGCACCCCGCCCTCAAGCCCCTCCCGCCTTACAAGGATGACAGTGACGGTGATGGTGACCCCTGCCATGAGCCCGTGGGTGATGGTGTCTGGACGGTAGGGGTACCGGATGGAGTCATCTGTGCAGTAGAACCCTCGCTTGTACGGGGCGTTCACGAGCGTCAGGATGGCGAAAGGCAGGGCGGCTGGCGGGGAGAGGAGCCGGTGGCCACATGGTTCTCCCACCACCAGAGCCCGGGGCCACAGAGACCAGCCTCCACCTGGCACTCGGACCCCTGCCTCGACCGCCCTCCTGGTTTCCTCACCTCCATGCCCACCCAACAGCTAGAAGGAGCTTTTCTCACGGCAAACGGGAGGCCGCAGCCCCCATTACAACCCCCGTGTGGTTCCCCTTCAGCCTCAGAGAAACACCAGAGTCCCCCCCAGGCCCATCGTCCAAACCCCACCCCACATCTCTCACCCTCTCCCCTCACGCACTGCCCTCCAGCCTCCTTTCTGCTCCTCAAACAAACCCAGCAAGCACCCACCCCAGGACCTTGGCACATGTCCTTCTCTCTGTCCAAAACATCTTTGCCTGACTTCCCTCTGCTCTGACCACCCCAGCCCTGGTATCACCCCCTAGAAGGGAATTTCTGTTCTGCAGCCTCCTGTCCCCGTGTGTCATGACGCACCCATCTGTGAGCACCCAAAGGGGTCTGTCTGCTCAGGGCTGAGTCCCCGGAGCGGCCTCGGCAGGGGCTTTACGAGCGTCCATTAAAAGAAGGGAGGCCGCCTCCTCTCAGGGCATCCTTTGTCCCCGCAGAGCAGGTGACAAGGGTAAAATGGAGCGGTTCTTCTGAGACCTGAGTCCCAGAGGAGGAGGAGGGCAGGGCCAACTCCTGCTCCCACCCAGCTGGACCCCAGGGCCCCGGGACCCCCCAGCGACCCTTCACTGCTGAGTCTGAGGGAGGCTCAGTGAAGAAACCAGGGCTGCCCACAGAGCTGAGGGCGCTGGGGACAAAGGAAAACTGAACGACAACTAGATCAGGGAGGGGCTGCAGGCGCCAGTACGGGATGCTGGGCGGCCACACAGACAGCAGTTGAAGGAAGTGAGGAAGAAAATGGGGACATTCAGGGGACATCTGCGGAGGAGCGCTAGGTAGACGGGACAGCCAGTGCAAAGGTCGGGAGGTGGGGCCATGTCTGCAGAGTGGGGGCACTGGGAGAAGGCTGGGTCACGCATGCAGAGTGGGGGCACTGGGAGAAGGCTGGGGTCACGCCTGCAGAGTGGGGGCACTGGGAGAAGGCTGGGGTCACGCCTGCAGAGTGGGGGCACTGGGAGAAGGCTGGGGTCACGCCTGCAGAGTGGGGGCACTGGGAGAAGGCTGGGGTCACGCCTGCAGAGTGGGGGCACTGGGAGAAGGCTGGGGTCACGCCTGCAGAGTGGGGGCACTGGGAGAAGGCTGGGGTCACGCCTGCAGAGCTGGGGGCACTGGGAGAAGGTGGGGGGTCACGCCTGCAGAGTGGGGGCACTGAGAGAAGGCTGGGGTCACGCCTGCAGAGTGGGGGCACTGGGAGAAAAATGGGGTCACGCCTGCAGTGGGGGCACTGGGAGAAGGCTGGGTCACGCCTGCAGAGCTGGGGGCACTGGGAGAAGGCTGGGGTCACGCCTGCAGAACTGGGGGCGGGGCTATTGACGCTGAGAAATCAAGCCGAGCCCCATCCCCGCAGCGGGAGAGGGCGGGGCTCACACAGGTGCCTGGGCGGGGAGGTCAGACCCCAGTCCTGTCCCCCAGGCCCAGCCCCTCCCGCTGGAAACTCGGGCACCCCCAGTCGGCCAAGAGCTGGGCTTTCTTGGGATTCTGGAAGCAGAGCTCGGAGCACTGGAATCGGCCCCTCGCTCTGCGTGGGAGGCTCTGGCTCAGACGTCCCCATCCCTCGAGTCACCCCCAGCGTTTTCATCGGGGCCCTTGTCACCATCTAACACCGAACAGTTATGTATTGAAGCTTCTGGAGTGGGAGCCGGGTCAGCCTGGGCCACCAGCACCTGGCAAACAGCAGCAGCACACAACCTAATCTCAGTTCAGCCTCCCCCTGCTGTGTGACCTCCAGCTGCCAAACGAACCTCTCTGGGCCAAAACTGGGGATCATAACAGCACTTCCCTCACAGGCTAGATGAAAAGGTTTAATTATTTGCACGTTGCTTTGTGCCTGGCATACAGTAAGCGCCCCACATGTGTTCAAATAAATAACATAAGTGCTCAGGAAATGATGCCCAGGGCTGGCGGGCGCCGCCCCTCCCCCCGGGGACTTCTCCCTGAAGCCACCTGGCCCCTCCCAAGGTCTCATCTGGGGCATGGGAGGCGGGCCTGGCCTCTGCCATCTGTCAGGGCTGACCACTCCGTCCCCCGGCCCCCTCCGTACCCGACGGAGGACCAGGAACCAGATTGGGGGGTGCGGATTTAGGCCCGAGGGGCCCCTCCCCCGGCCGGGATACGATTCGGGGCCATTGTCCGCAAGGCTCCGGAGCAAACACTCGGCCTTTGTTCCGGGACCCTGGGGGCCTGGGGCTTCCCCTCCCCCCGCCCGGCCCCAAACCCGCCCGACAGGTTTGGTCCAAGGCGGCCGGGCCGGTTCCCCGCGGGGAGGGTTCGAATCCCACCGCCCGCCCCGGGGAGGGGAGGCCGGTCGCGGGGGTGGGGGGTCCTCCCGGGGTGCCCGCCCCGCGCCCCGCGGGGGGGAGGCCGGTCCGGGGGGGAGGTCCTCCCGGGCTGCCCCCGCCCGGCCGCCGCCCCGTGAATCACCGCCCGCCCGGCCGGGAGCGGGAGGCGGAGGCGCGGCGGCGACTTCCTGCTCCGGGGCCGGGACGCCACCCCCGCGCGGCGCCATGTGACCCCCCCGAGCCCGCGGCGGCGAGGACACTATGGCCGGGAGGGCGCGGGGCGGCGCCGGGGGGCCTCCTCGGGGCTCCCCACCCCCGGGGGCTCCGAGGGGTGCAGGCGCCGCAGCCCCCCGCCGCCCTGCAGACCCTCGGGGTCCAGGGCGCGGCCTGGGAAGGGCCCCCCGCACCGGGTCCCCGCGGCTCTTACCGACCAGCACGCACAGCACGTCGAGCAGCACGAAGACCCACCTCCGCTGCATGCTGCACCCCCGGGCCGCGCCCTCGACCCCCGACGCCGTCCCAGCGCGTCCCGTCGCGTCCCGGCGCGGCCGCGGGTCACATGGCCGCGGAGCCTGGCCGGCGGGGAGGGAGGGACGGGAAAGGAGGGGAGGGGACGGGAGGGCAGGGCCGGCCGGCCGGGCGGGGCGGCGAGGGGAGCGCGCGGACTCTGCCCCCGCCCCGCCCCCGGTGTGCGGGAAGAGCGGGGGCGCAGAGCGCGTGCGGGGCGGCGGGGGGACCCGGGTCTACACTCGACCCCGGGTGCAGAGGAAGCGGAGGGTCTCTGAGCTGGGGCGGGGGGGGAGGTCGTCAGCGCCCAGCAGTCCCCCTCCCCGCAGGCCGGGAGGCTGAGTGCAGGGTCACCCCGGTACGGGCGCGCACCCCGGTCACCCCGGGTTGGGCCGGCTGTGTCGCCGGGGGGCGGGCGGTGGGGTGGGCGTCGAGGTGAGAACGGACGAGGGTAGGACACTGGTGTGTGAAGGAGGACATGTCCCTCCGGGGTCCTCTCGGAGCCTCGGTTTCCTCATCGGGGAGTGGCACCTGTGTCGTGTCCATTGAATACCTCTGAATTCAGGAAGTGCCTTAAAACTGACGGAGTGTCGGGGCTTCACGCGGATGATGTCCTTTCCTCCTCATGGTTGAAACCCCGGCGGTCCTGCGGTCCCCGGCGTTTCAACACCCCCGAGGCTGTTGGCGCCGCTCACCGCCCCACTTTACGGAAGAGCAAACAGGGGCCCGGAGGTAGGAACTCGCTGGAAAGGGCCAGGGCTGAGCTCTGCGCCCTGCACCCCACCAGGTCGCAGGGAGCCCTGGGCTGGGAGGCGCCTGAGGGTCAAGGGCACCCAGGCTGGGGACACTGAGGTCTGAGGGGCCCAGTACACGCACTCTCAGTGTCCGCACAGCCACACTGGGTCCTTAGGGCTGCGACCATCTGAGCGGCCTGGGCGAATGTCCCCGCGTCCTGGGGAGCCCTGCCTTGACCTGGCAGACACGTGACACGTGAGAGACTCTGTCGCTTCCTCAAGGTCACACAGTGGAAAGAGGCAGGGCTGGGATTCGAACCCACGACCCACCGCCCTGATCTCTGAACCACATTCACCACCCCACGCCTTCCGACGATCCCGAGATGGAGGATGTTGCTCGGCCCTTTTGAGAGATGAAGGGACTCAGGTCCAGAGACGGGCAGCCCCCGCCGAGGTGGAGCAGCTGGGACTCGACCGGGAGGATGGACAGGCGCCCGCACTGGGGGAGGGGCCCCCGGGGAGCCCAGGCGTGGACCCCAGGTGGGGGCAGCGCGCAACGCAGCTGTGGCTCCGCCGCCCTGGGCCGACGGCGGGTTGGGGTGTCTCTGGCCACGTGTCCTGCGCCCCTAACAGCTCTCCTGGAGCCTTGAGCCGGCGGACACTCCCCCCGCCGCCCCCGCACACTCGAAATAACTCAGCCCACCCTGGGACATGACAGGGTTCTGCATGGAAGCTTCTGGACCTGGATTTTCCGTCTGCGGTGTGGCGCAGAGCTGGTGTGGGAGGCACATCCCCAACCCCCGTCCCTACCGCACACCCCGAGGAGGGGGGCACAGCCAGACTTCCTCCGAGGCAGCCGGGAGGGTCTTCCCGGAGGCTGGGCGGGGGTGGCGCTGTCGCAAGGGGCCGGTTCGGCCTGGACCCGGCGCTGCCCACCGGCTTCCCCGCGGCCACTCCCGCTTCGTCCTTCGTTCTCGCACGGACACCGAGTGGAGTCCTGAGAATTCCTGATAAACACCGCGAGGGGCGTCCGCGGCGCTTGGAGGCGGCGTTACCTCGTGTCTGTGGCGTCATTATTAGCGCACTTTTTCCACTTTGACCTCGCAATCGGGCGACCCCGCCCTCGGTGGTCTCGACAGCCCGTCCACACTGTGGTGACCGGGGTCAAGGAAACGTGGGTTCTTGATGGAGCATCTACTGTGTGCGGGCGGGGCTCCACGGGGTCAGGGGAGGGGCGAGGACACCCTCCCACTGACCTCAGTCTCACCCTGGCCTTAAAATGCCTGGACAGGGTGGGGATTAAAACCGAGGAGGGCAGCGAAGACGAGGATTAGGGCCGGGATTTGGGTCAGGGCGCCTGCATCTGCCGGCTGGGCCTCCTCACACTCCAGGAGCTTCTCAATTGGAATCGGCTTCAGCCCCTCCCAGGGAGGACCTGAGGCCAGCCGGGCAGCTCCAGGACAGAGCCTGGGCTGGGAGCCAGGCTGGATGGGTCCTTGTCACCTGCAGGTGGCATAACTGGGAGAGGACTGAACCCACCTAACCGAGCCCCTAAGTGGGCACCGGCCTCGCCTGCGTTCCTTAGAGACCAGGTCACCTGCTTGGTGCCCAGGGGTCCGTCCTCCCTGTCCCGCCCCCCCAGCAGTGAAGCTCAGGGCTCAGAGGGCTGTCAGTTATTGTCCCCTGTGGCCTCAGTCCTTGCCACCTGATGGGCTCCAGTTCTGTGAAGACTGCGGGGAGACGCCTGGGAGGAGAGCAGGAAGGGGCCCAGCACAGCAAGGTGCCACCCGGGCGAGGCCACCCTGGGGGCGCCTTCCAGATGTGGGGCCCCACCCCCACTGAGGGTCCTGGACTTGAGCCTGTACCCGGCGCTGTGAAGGGCGTTTGAGTGGGGAAGGGGGTGGGTGGAGGGTGCCTCAGTGTCCCATCTGCACACTCGGTGCAGGACGCTGCCCACCGAGGTTGTGAACGGCCTGACCCCTGGAGGCTTAACTGAGCAGAAACAGCGGGACAGGTGCCGGGGGGTTGCCTTCAAATCAGAATCCAGCATCGGTAAATTCAGAACCCCAGGACTGCCTTTAGCTGCCAGGATTTCGTGATCCTGAAGTGCCGCCCAACCTCCCAGTCAGGATGGGGACGGGGTGACCCCCAGGTTCAGCACGAGAGCCGGGGTCCTGGGAACTCTCAGTCCTGAGCAAAGTTGCCGCCTCACACAGATGGCCACAACACACGGTCCCCTCCCCAGCCCCCACCCCGTCTAAGTCTGCGTGCTCACTTACCCTTGTGCCTGCCCCACCCTGAGCTGCAGGAGGGCAGGGACCCGCAAACAGTGGGCGCTCAATCGATGCTCATGAACACAGAGGGAGCTGTGAGTAACGGAGCCTGAGGTTCTCGGGGCGACCCCTTCTCCGGGGGCTCTGCCTGTGCTGGACCCCCAGGCCCACAGCAGACAAGACCTTCCTCGACAGGAGCTGCCTTCGTGCGGAGGTGTCGCCATCTGCCTCCGTCCCCCGGGCACCCGCTGGTCACACATTCACACCCCTTCCCTGTTCACGGCCTCTGTCCCTGCCCCCAAACCAGCACCCCAACAACAAGCGTGACGGGCAGCCCTGAACCCCCCTGCATAGCCACTGACCCTGGACCCATTACAGCTGACGAGGAGAAGCGACACAGGCAGCGAGAGAGGCTGTGACCCCACCCCCGACCTGCGTCCTACCCACTGGGGACGGTCCACCGCGGCAGGGGCTGAGCCGTCTCCCGAGTCTTCCCTGTGCGGGGAGGGCAGGCTGGGAGCTCTCTGGCCCCGTGTGAGCGGGGGCATCTGACCCCGCAGTGCCCCCAGGGTCCTGCCTCTGAGCCACGACCCCACCCTCCCTGATCCCCTCGGGGCGGGGGTCTTTTACTCCAGGGGGGTCTTGGCCAAGCCCCACCCACAACTGAGCCCAGACCAGGAGGTGCCACTGGCCCTGGTCGGCCTCCAGGTGGGACAGGAGCGGCCTCTGCTGGACGATGAGGCAAAGCCACAGCCAGGCCCGCCCTCTGGACATTCATGGGCCCACCGTGCCAGGTGCCCACCATCTCGATGCCCTGCCCACTGCAGCCCAGGAACCGGACTGCCGGATTTCACAAGTCAATATAGAGACTCAGTTCAATTTAATCCCAGACGTGCAACAAATCCTATAGTGTGAGTGTGTCCCAAGCACTGCGGGACCCATACTCACATCTGTTGTCTGCGCTCAGAGCTGACTGGTGTCCTGGATCTCGCCAGGCCGTTCCTCCCAGGAGCCACACACCAGAAAACAAGGACTGAACCAGGGGGTGAGGGCTGGATGGGCCCAGTCGTGTTCCAGAGCCTGGCATCCTCCACTCGGCCTGGCCAAGGAGGCCAGGGCTCGGGGAAAAGTGCCAGCCCAGGTCGGCCAGCTCCTGGCGACCCTCTCCCGCCCCCACTCCCACCACCAAAGGTGCCTTGGTGAGTCCAGTTCCAGAAGCCCTGGCGGCCGCCTGGCTCCTTCAGGCCCGGAGGGGCTGGAATCAGGCTCCTCCGGGCACCTCTGACTGTCCAGCACAGGCCTGTCTGCAGGGGGCCACAAGAGATCTCCACTCCCACCCTGCAAACAGCGCGTAAACCAGAAACAGTAACCAACAGCCAAGGACAGCACGGCGTCTGTCCCGGGGCTAGTGGACGCCGAGGAGGAGCCGTCCCTGCAGGGGACCCGAGGTCCTGGAGCGGCTGCCGAATGTGGAGGAGCGGGGGCCCGCCTGTCGGGTCTGGATAGAAACCGGAGACGCCCGGCTGGCAGGAAGGGCTTGATTCCACCATCAAGACAGCTGACCAGAGGGGAGGCGAGACCACACGTCGCCTCGGCTGCCGAGAAGCCCTTCCCGGGCAGGGCAGTGTCCACTCCTCATCGAGTGTGTTTCCACACAGCGTCCAGCGTACGGTCAAAGCCGCAGACGCCATCAGCAGCAACAGAAACTTACTAGTCAGCACACGACCCCCAGGTCAGCAGGTCCCTCCGGACCCCAGTCACCGATGTCCCGGCCGCATTGCCCACCAGCCCCCGCACGCAGCGGGCACACCTTCCTGCACACGTACCCTCTGCCCAGAGCACCGTGCTCCCTGGAGGCCTGTCCCACCAGTGTGCGGGGCAGATAACCAGGGTGCCCCATCGGAAACCCCTCCGCCCGGCCGGTCACTGGTCCAGTGACGGGCACAAGATGGAGAACAGATCTGACCCGAGGGCTCCTGTGGGGACCCTGGGAAAGACGCGTGCTTTCTGCCAGGACCACAGACCAAAGGTCGAAGGCCTGGAGCCTCCCACGGCTGCCTCGGTCACCACGAAGGGAAGTCACCGGGAACAAAGGGACAAGGGAGCAGAGAGGAGAAGCAGCAAAATCTCGTCACCATGGCGACGCCCGACTCCTGGACTCTGCTCCTGAAGCCACCAGCGCTCGGGACCGGACCTCCCTCACCGGTCCACCGCGAAGGGCCTACGGCCTCAAGATCGAGGAGGATGGACACCGCCTCGGCCGCTGCAGCCAGAAGAGGCCTGCCGCGCGGCCAGGGTCACGGGACAGCCGGGCAGGGCACGTGGACGATCCGAGCCGACGCCACGGGAAGGACTCGTGTCAAACCACGGGCGACACGGGAGAAACTGACCCACAATGAAGAGGAGGACGTCCAGAAGCAACCTGGACGCTAAGACAGACACTGTCACAAAGAGGCTGAAGAATGCAGAGAAAAAGGTGTAGAAATGGAGAACTGGGGCAGAGAAACGGAAAAAGTCACGAGCAAATACTGGAGCCAGGAGACCAGGATGTGAGCCCAAGACCCCGGGGCCACACGGCCGTCTGGAACCTCCAGGACAGGTGGGGGAGCCTCCACTGAAAGAGAATCCCGGACCCACAGGGAGAGGGAGAAACCGGGGCCCAGTTGAGTGGAAGGACCGGCCCTGGGGTCCAGGAAGCCCCAGCAGAGAACGCGGCCCGGCCCAGCTGCAGGGGGACCATCGTCAGAGGAGACGACGCGTCACGTTTAGGGAACACAGGCAGGAAGGACAAACTTCTCACCAGAAAACAGAAACCAGGAGCCAACGGAACATCTTCAAAACACCGCAAGAAGAGAGTCGCCCAGAATCCCACGTCCGACGACGACAAGGGCTTCAAAACGAGGATGCGGGACCCTCTCAGACTGAGACGCGTGCAGGCGGACGCGCACAGACCCCAAGGTGGCCCTGAGGACGGGGATGGCCACCGCCGGGACGCCCAGACCCCCACGGTCAAGCAAGCTGCCCCACACCCCCCGGAACAACCCGAGTCCACCTGCCGACGACCCTACACCTGAGGTCCCGGAGCCACAGGGTCTCGCACAACAGAGCAGCCATGCAGAGTCAGCTGGCGGGTTCTCACGCAACTAAACAAGCGTCACCATGCGATGCTGCCCTGGAAACTCCTGTCCAGACGCAAACCCGCACACGGACGTTTAGAGCAGCTTCACCCACGACCGCCAACCTGGACGTGGCCCAGACGCCCTTTGGTGGGCGAGAGAGCAGGCAGACCGCAGTCCATCCAGACGGTGGGACCAAGAGGAAACGGGCCTTCAATCCATAAAAAGACACGGTAGCCTGATATGCGTGAGGGAGTGAAGGAGGCTGCACCCGTGTGCACACACCAGGGGCGTCCTGCTCACACGCCCGAGACCAGCGAGACGGGAGCCGGCAGGGCGCCCTCTCTGAGGCACTGAAGGAACACGGAAACGGACTAAAGCCTCCAATGCAAGTCGCTCCCAGCTCCTCTCACCCGAACCCCACGACCGGCTCTGCAAGGACGAACCCCCGAATCCAGACCACGCTCTCCCACACCTGGACACGACGGTCCCTGATGCAGCCCCTCCTCTCGGCCTCCCCTCCCTGGGCGCTGGCTGTCCCCTCCCGGCCGAGTCCCGGCCCCCGCCAGCCTGTCCGCCGTCACCACAGGGAGCTGTAAGCACCACCAACCTCGTGACTGAGCCCTGCCCGCCCTCCAGGGGCTTCAGACCCAGAATCACGCCTGCCAGCCACCTGCCCAGCCTCTCCTGGGACGCAGAGCCCTTCCCTGCCCGGCCTCTGTGTGACCACGCCGGCTCTGCCCAGAGTGCGCCCACGCCCCTCCAGGCTTCAAGTTCAATGCCACCTCCTCTAACTGGCCACCACCCTCGCGCCGTCATCCTGACGAGGACCACCACCCCACAACCCCGTACCGTCTCCGGCATGACTCAGCCCGGACCCGTGACTGTGGCCGGCACAGCGTCCACACGTTACAGCCTGAGTCTCCGGCCCCCACACGCCCCGCCCACCAGTCCACCAGGAGGCTCCCCGGGCTTCAAACCAAGTTTAATAAATAAAACAGCGAGGGGTCCAAGGCAGCTGTCACTTCACAGTGTGGTCCTCGTGAGGCGAGAGGGAGGGCTGAGTCGCCTCCTGGAGCAGGGGCTCGAGCCACCGTGCGCCCTGGTGACACCCGGGGGCTGGGAGCGCCGCCCTGCCCCCCGGAGGACCCCACTCCAGTTTGTAAACAGAACCATAAATAAACAACGGAGGCAGGAGAAGAACCAGGACCCCAAGCCATCTTGGCGGGGAACGTAACAGAAATATGACTTCGGGGCTGGGGAAGAGGCTAGAGCCCGGCCCCTCGGTGTGGCCGGCGCCAGGGCCTTGGTACCAAGGGGGTGTGAGTCACCGGTCTCCCCGAGCCCACGCCCGGGCCTGCTGGGGCCCCAAGGGAGAGAGGGTGTAAAGTGCGTCTTTTCCTGAAGTGGAGAGAGCGGGCAGGGGCGCGGGCCGACGTCGAGGTATATGGCTCTGTGCCCCGCGGGGTTTGGCACCGAGTAGCAGCTGCCCACCGACCCCTGGGCTGGGGCAGCCTGCGGCCCGGCCAGGGGCAGGGAGACGGGGCCACGCAGAGAGCTGGGCGCCCCGGGCGGAGGCTGCTGGTGGGGGCGGTGTCCGGCCCCATCTCCCTGTGGCCCCAATGGGCAGCGACGCCTTCCTCGCCTCTGCTGGCTGGACGGGGCCAGGCCCTCCGACCCCGCTGCCAGACAGGTCCCATGGCGGAGCCGGCGTGTCAGGCGCTGAGGGTGCCGTCTGTGTGGGGAGGGATGGGGCGGGCGGCCCGGCCACCGGTCACCCCGGTCCTTGCAGAGCTCTGAGCAGAGAAGGCGGTACCCGCGGCCCACGAGGAGGAGGAAGGTGGGGAAGACGGACAGAGGCAGGCCCCGCGGTGGCCCCAAGTCCAGTCCGGGCCACACACGCCCACCTGCAGCCAGCGATCAACAGGTCATCACGTTACAGCTGCGGGGGGAGAGACCAAGAGAGAGACCGACGGGTCAGTCCAGGCCCACAGACCACGCCACCTGGGCGCCGGGCCCACACGAGGCTCCCGCCCGCCTCCCGCACACCGTGCTCCCACGTGTTCAGACGCCTCCGAGGCAGCCGTCCTGGCGCCTGGGGAGGGCCGGTGGCTGGGGCGGCGGGGGGAGCCTGGCACTGGCCCCGTCAGTACCTTTTTGGATTTTGAACCATACGAATGTATTACCTAGTCAAAAAAATAAACAAGCCAAATTAAAAATAGAGAATAAAACTAAAGAAACACACAGCCTGCTCTGTGTGGCCACGCCATCCTCGGGCCCCGGGGACCCGCCCGCTCCCCTCCTCCGCCCGGGGCGGGGGCTGCACTCACTGTGACAGGGGCTCCGAGTGCAGCCCAGGGGCCGGGCACGCTGGGTGGGCAGCCAGGAAGGGATTCACGTCCCCGATGCCGATGAGTCCAAACTCGGTGACCGACAAGGCCACCTGTGCGGGGGCCACAGCCTCCTCGGGCTCTCCGTCCACATCCGTGTGGCTGGAGCTGAGGGGCAGCTCCTCGGGGAGGGCCCCGGGCAGGGCCAAGTCTACAGCCAGCCTCGGGCTGGCGCCCGGCTCCAGGGCGGCAGCGGCGGGGGGGCAGAAGGCCGGCTCGGCCAGGCGGGGGGGCCGCCGGGGCAGGGGCACCTCCAGGGGCGCGTCCAATGGCTCGAAGGGACAGGGCCCAGGCTCTGAGGACGGGAGGCTGTCGGAGCCCTCCTCGGGCTCAGCGAGGCTGCCGGCTGCACCGTCCACGCTCGGCGGCTCTGCGGGGAGAGGACAGCTGAGATGGGCCCCCACCGCCCGCGCCCGGGACCCAGCACTGCCCCAAGAGGCGCACTCGCGGGAAACCGCACCCGAGCCTCAGGCTGCGCCCGGGCAGGGTCCTGCCCAACTCCGCTGGGGCAGCAAAGCCTGCGGACCCCCCAAGTGTTCCCAGACATGTGACACACAGGACCCAGTCACGCAGACGTGGCCCTGCGCCGAAGGTTCCGACCCCCGTTTTTAAGACAGGACAGAACACAGCAAGTTCAAGAGAATGAAAAAGGCGCGAGTGCACACAGAAGCAGGGTCCCCGTGGGATCCACGGAGCTTCCGTCCACGGGCGAGTCCAGCACTCGGGATGTGAACACAGTTCTAGGCGAACCACAGGACCCGAGACACTAAATCCGCGAGTCCACCGGTCCTCTCCGTGGTCACCTGAGACACTGAAGTCACGCCCCGGGCCCTATGCTGCTCCGCGGGGCCGGGGACGCTGCGGATGGCTCAGACACCTGCTTATCTCCCGCGTGGCGGCTGGGACTGAGCACCCACCCGAGCCCAGAGAGGAGGCCCCACTTTGGGCTGCGGGGCCCACACAGTTCCCCTCCACACGCACAGCCAATGAGCCTCGGGATACCTTGTGAGACAGCCTGAGACACCTCACGTGACACCCCCATGTGACCTGACGTGACACCCCGTGACACCATGTGACCTGATATGACAACCCGTGAGACACCTCATGTGACCTATGACACCCTGTGAGACACCTGATGTGACACCCCGTGATACCCCATGTGACACCCCGTGACACCACATGTGACACCACACGTGACACCTCATGTGACATGCTGAGACACCCCATGTGATACCCCATGTGACACTCACGTGACACCTCACGTGAAACCCGTGACATCTCGTGTGACACGTCATGTGACACCCACGGGGGAGGAGTGCCAGCAGCTCCCAGACGGCCCCTCCTCAGTGTCCACCGGCCCAGGTCGGGGTCCTGGTGAGGAGGGGCTCCCCCAGGGCAGGGCCCGCCCCCGCCCAGCGTGCTCACCGGTGTGCATCCGTGCCAGGGGGTCCTGCTCGGGGCCCAGGCCGGCGGCGGCAGGGGGCAGGGGCGGTGAGGAGTGGGGGCGGCCGGGGCCATCGGGGTCACTGCTGTCCAGGTCCTGCTCTGCGTCACTGGGGAGAGAGGGCACCGTGAGGGGCTGCGGGGGCCAGCTGCCTCGGCGGGAGGCGCCTCCCCGGGACCCCCGCCCGCCCGCCCGGTTCCAGCGGGGGCTGCACGCACGTGGCTCCGGACGGGCCGTACTTCCTGCGGCCCAGCCGCGTCTGCTGGGAGAAGTAGTCGTAGCGCTCTGACTTCTTCCACAGGTAGTAGTACTCCACACACTCGCCCACAGACCGCGTGCGCACCTGCAGGACGGTGCAGGGTCATCTCGGCACCCAAGCCCTGCCGTCCCCACCGGCCAGGCCCCCCTTCGCCTTCCAGGACAGCAGGGACGGGTCACGGCACCCACCGCTCTCGGACACGCAGACCCCGCCGTGGCCCCTGGGCCCTCTGCACCCGCCCCCACCCATCTGAGGCTCAGGCCGGCCCACCTCCGGGGCTTGGCCCCTGTCCCGCATGTGATGGCGCCCCCATCTCAGGGAGCCCCCCACCTGGGGCGTGGGAGCCATTCTCCCTCCAGGCCCACATGTCCACTGTCCACCTCCCTTGCCCCAAGGACAGCAGTGTCCACCTTGTTCCCGCTTCTCACAGGCCCAGCAGAGGGGGGAACAACGACCCCAGGGACCGACACTGGGAGACGGAGCCCAGCCCAGGGGAGACGACGTGCGAGCCAGCCAGGCTCGCTTTTCCCGCGGAACACAGAGCATCACCGATGCTGCTGGAGAACACACGGGGTTGTTCTCCCTACACTCAAGGTCACACTCATAACACGGCACAGAAAAGCCAAAGGCCTCTACCCAGAGCATCCCAGAGGGACAAACGTGTGTCCGGCAGGGAGCTGCACACCACTGGGCAAAACCTCTTGTGGTGATTTGGTGCATCTTCCCACATTGGAGAATCACCCCACAGCAAGCCCAGGGCCATGCTCAGAGCTGGCAACAGCACGAGGACCCCACCGCTGTTCCCCAGAATGAGGGACCCGACCCCAGAGCCCTGGAGAGGGTCAGGGGGCCAGCGGGGGCAGGGCGCATGTGGATGGTCCAGCCTCCTTAATGAGACCCCTCGTGCGTCAACCCTGCCCGGAAGGAAGAGACACAGTTCCCTGCGGAAGGAAACACAGCGCAGGGCGGAGGCGGTACCCAGAAGGGGATCAGGGCACAGCAATCAGGCAGTGAGCTGAGGACACGGAGCCACAGCCGCAGCCTCGCCTACAGGGGAAACGCAGCGAGCAGCAGGCACATCGGGCCGAAAGGCGCTGATCCAGCAGCACGATCAACGGCTGCCTCGCGTGGCGCTAGGCGCCGACCCCGTCCTGACACCAGCCCCGCAAAGGCCTCATGGCAACCCCCCAGGGGAGGCACACAGACTCCGAACGGGAGCCCAGTTGCAGCCACGCCCTGCTTCTCCCCGGCTGACCCACCAGCACTTGCACGGTGTTCTGAAGGGCACGAGAGAGGGCACACGGGTAAGGACAGGGATACGCACAGAGACAGAGGGAAACTAAGGTCTGAGACAGAGCCCAGAAGCGAAGCCAGGCAGACGTCCTGGTCTACAGGCCAGAAGCACCAGGGCTCTGCCAACAGGTCAGCTCGGGCGTCATGGTGGGGGAAACCATGGACAGGTGACCTCACAAAGCACGTGCAGAGACCAGGGGTGACCCAGGTTTGGGGGAGGAACCGACGGTGGGGGGAGGAACCGACGGTGAGGGGAGGACAGGGGAACTCAGGTCTAGCAGGGACGGGGCACTGAGGTCTAGTGAGGACAGGGGGACTAGGTCCAGGGAGGACAGCGGAACTCAGACTAAGAACAGGGGGACCCGGCACTCTAATGTCCTTCTGGTCATGAGCCATGCCATGCGTGGCTGAAGGACCTGTGTCTTGGCAAGGAGCTGAGAGTGAGTCTAGGCTAGGGGTCACTACTGTGGGATCAGCACTGGGCAGCGAGCTAACAGGCTCTGCTCTAAAGAGATGGCAAGGCATTGGCTATGACTGCAACAGTGGATCGTGAAAACAGGAACCAACTAGTAAAATTCACTTCCTAAACTAATTTAGAGTAGAGCCTTCTTTAGGTGTTCATCAAGTAGCCAAGCAGCCGTCAGCAGAGAAAACTAGGAGGAGACGTCCACAGGCCTGGGACAAGCCTGAGGCAGGAACTAGGACTCCAGCCCCACCTCGCGGAGCCTCCGTGCACCTGGCAAGGTGAGTCCCGACCTCTCGCGGTGGGTGAAGGGGATGTGTGCCCAGGCTCCTGAGCTCCTCCCAGCCCAAGGAGCCCCACGTGGGGCCCAGCGGGAACAGGGGGCAGTGTCCTCACTTTGTTGGCCTGGATCAGGTGGAAGTTCTTCCCGTGCACTCGGAAGCCATGCTCAAAGTTCCTGCACTCCTCCTCGCTCCACGCACAGAACCCGTCTGCACCAAGGGAAAGACAGTGGGGTCAGCAGTGCCCAGGACAGGCAGCAGGAAGGGGTGGGGAGAGCCAGAGCTGCACGCTCACCTCGGATCACCTTCACATTGAACCGCAGCCTCCGGAGAGCCTCCTCGATGTTGAAATTGCATTTCACCAACTCATACAGAGCCTGCAGGGAAGCCACATGGACTGTTCCCACCTGCTCACTCCAGGAGCAAGAGCAGGCGATGTTCACACCGCCAGGGGGGATAGCAGGTGTGTTTACACCCCCATCTGGACGGGGTATCAAAAGACTTTACACCACCACCAGGGGGGACATCACGGCGGTATGTACACCACCATCAGAGAAGACAGCAAGCATGTTTACAGCCGCATCTTGACGGCGACACCAGGAGTGTTCACACCACCATCATGCGGGATATGAGCGGTGTTAACGCCACCATCATGGGGGATATTGGGTGTTCACACCACCATCGTGGGCGATATCAGGGGTGTTCACGCCACCATCATGGGGGATATCAGCGGTGTTCACGCCACCATCAGGGGGGTATCGGGTGTTCACACCACCATCATGGAGGATATCAGGGGTGGTGACACCACCGTTACGGCAGGGATATCAAGGGTGTTCACACCACCAGCCAGGGGGATATTGGGTGTTCACACCATGATCAGGGGGGATATCAGGAGACTTTACACCACCATGAGAGAAGATATCAGGGGTGTTCACACCACCATCAGGGGGGATATCAGGGGTGTTTACACCATCATCTGGGCAGGGATATCAGTGGTCTTCACGCCACCATCCAGGCAGAGATATCAGGGTGTTCACACCACCATCAGGAGAAGATATCTAGGGTGTTCACACCACCAGGGGTGGGGATATCGGGGGAGTTCACACCACCAGCAGGAGATGATATCGAGGGTGTTCACACCACCATCGGTGGGGGATATCGGGGGTGTTCACTCCACCACCAGGAGGTGATATCGGGGGGTGTTCACACCAGCATTGCTGGGGACATTGGAGGTGTTCACACCATCATCAGGTGGGGCTATCAGGAATGTTCACGCCACCATCAGGAGCGAGGCACTCACACCACCATTTCCCCCACGACAAGTGGTTTAGTTTGCATCCACCACCACATGACCACATTGGCCCACACCGGGTGGAAGCCTCACGCCAGGTCCCCCACTCCCTCCACTGGTGTGGCCTCTTCATTCCCCACGCCCCTCCTGCCTGACCCCAATTCTGCCCTGCGTGTCCCGAGGCGTCTGAGGTGTCGACCTCTGGCTGGAGCGCCACAGCGTCCACAGCCCTCTGCCCCCACGTGGCAGCCTCACCTGCTCACTGTCCTTCACGGTTTCGCCCTCTGGGAGCTGAGACCCAGCCACCTCGTGCCACCTGCGCGTCACTGCCCGGTACAGGAACTCCTCCACCTCCCTCTCGGGGAGGACACTGGGGGCCCAGAGCAGCTGGTCTTCATTCTCATACACTGCAGAAAGAGGGTCGGGGTCATGTCACAGGCACGCGGTCCCCGCACACACCGCCAGAAGCACACGCTTCCTCCTCCATTTCCTCAAAAGCACCCTCCAGGGCAGGCCATCTCAGCACCTCCAGACGACAGAAGCTAATCTGCTGGTCCCAGTTCTTGTGGTCTGGCCCCCCACATCCGTGTGCCTCCAGGGCTGGCTCCGGGCACCCAGGTGGAGGTCGGGAGGTCACTAGGCCCAGGGTGGTGGGGCTATGTCCAAACCATAGGAGGTCAGTGGGGCACTGACTGAGTCAGGGAATCAAGGTAGCCACCTGGAGGAGGCAGCAAGTAGCCTAGACTTCTGAGCATGGCCTCTGGGGAGGGGGCTGTAGGTAACGAGTTCAGGGAGGTGCACCGGCTTGAGAGAGATGAGCACTGAAATGCAGAGGCCCGAGGGAGCAGCATGGGAGCCCAGACTCGATAACGACAAGGAGACCAGATCGCGGCGGTCTCACTCAGGCAAGAGCTCATGCTGTTGCCACGCCCACTCTGACTGTGGCATTACACAAGCCACGTGAGAGTGTGCTTCGCAGAGGGGCGGTCCGGCCCGGGGGCGGCAGATGCATAAAGACGGCTGAGAAGTGGACTTTGGCCTCCAGCTGTGGGGACGGACACAGTGGGGAGGAGGCAGAGGGCAAGCTCAGGGACAGGCCTGGGGAGGCCCCGGGGCCAGCAGCTCCACTCATGCAGAGAGTCACAGGAATCCAAAACTCAACAAGACAAGCAAACAAGAAACCCAGTGTGATGGCCAAAAAGTGAAACACACTCAGGAAAATGGCCCCTGCTGGAATCTCCATCCTGCTGGGGAACTGACTAGGAGCCCACGACCCCTGGGATGGCTGTGACCACAGCAGTCCTGGCCTCTCCCAGTGCCCACAGCCCCTGTGGCCACCTCCCTCCATCTCCACGGTCGACGCCAAGTGCCACCCTGGACCAGGGTGGTCGCCCGAGAGGAGAGCAGGCGGCTCTCTGGAGAGAAACGGCATCCCCTGCGCACTCAGCGCTCTGTCTACCTGTCCTGGGATGTGACAGGGGACCGTGGCCAACGGAAGTGAATCCAGACGGCCGGTGTCAGAGCGACCAGACACAACTTCACAACAGCTGTGATTAACGTGTTCAAGAAGACAGGGAAAAGGACAAAATGGATGGACAGCTGGAGAATTTCAGCAGAGAACCGAAATCCACACAAAAGAATCAGAGGGACAGCCTGGGACTGGGGAACACGACGTGTCAGTTTACGAACGCGCTGGAGAGCTTTAACAGCAGGCTGGGCAGAGCAGAAAACATGACGGCTGAAATCAGAGAGAGTTCAACAACAGAAGGACACCGAGCCAAAGCTTAGCGAGGACACAGACGACGCAACATGTGCACGTCGAGCCTGAGGAAGCGCACGTGAGCCGCAGAGGAGGCGGACAGAGAGCGGGGCCAAGTCAACCAGAAGAAAGGACGGCCAGGAATTCTCCAAAACCAACGAATGACATCAACCCACCAATCCACGAAATTCAGGATAAATACAAAGAAAACCACACCTCAGCACATCACAGTCAAAACACTAGAAGAGAAAGAGAGTGAGAAGAAAGAAAGCGCTAGAAGCACACAGGGAAAAGCGAACAGTGATTTCAGAGGAAAACGTTAAGACGGACAGCTGACTTTTAACAGGAACAAGAGGCACCAAGCACACTGGAGGGAAACTGCTCAAGTGCTGAGAGAAAAAGCCCGTAAATCTAGAACTCTGTACCCGTGAAGAGATTCTCCAAAGAATGAAAGCAAAATTAAGACTTTTCAGACAAACGAAGCCTGAAAGAATTCATCCACATCAGACTGGCACAAGAAATATTGAGGAGGAATCCTTTAGGCTGAAGGGCACAGTCCCCAAGAGAAGATGGAGGAATGCCCAGCACCGCAAAGGGAGCCGCGGATAAAGAGAAAGAACGCTCCAGGGGCCCGCCCGCTGGCGCAGTGGTTAAGTTCGTGTGCTCTGCTTCGGCGGCCTGGAGTTTGCGGGTTCAGATCCCAGCACGGACCTAGACACCGCTCATCAAGCCGTGCTGTGGCGGCGTCCCACACATAACGTAGAGGGAGATGGGGACATATGTTAGCTCAGGGCCGACCTTCCTCAGAAAAACAATAAACAAACAATAGAACACGCCATGTTTACTCCATGTGCTGTAACCTGTGACGTCTGTGACGTACCAGGAGCGACAAGAGCACAGAGGCAGGAGGGTCGGCGAGTTACACGTGTCCAGGCTCTTGAACTGAAGGGGAACAAGACTGTACTTCTTGAAAGAAAACCAGGGTAACTACTAAAAAGTAATATAAAAATTAAAACCTTACTATGAGCTCAAAGAGGAGGAGCAAACAGAAGACTACTTGACTGATCAAAAAGAAGACAAACAAAAACAGAGGAACACGGAAGAGATGGAACAGGTAGAAACTGTGAGAAAGCAGACTCGAACCCGACTGTTTCCACAATCACAGGAAAGCAAGCAGTCCAAAACGGACCTGGACTGAACACTTGACTAAAAGACAAAAGACCACCCGACTAGACAGAAAATAAGTCCAAATACGTGCCATTTACAGAAAATACACCTGAAACACAAGAACGCAGAAAGGCAGGAAAAAATAAACCACACAAACACTATACCGCCAACAGCACGGGAGCATTTATCAACAGACGGAACACGGGTGGTCAGCAGGGCTCGGCTACGTTCCACGCACTGAAATCAGAGTGTGCTCTGACTACCGTGGAACTCAGCGAGAAACCAGTTAACAGAAGGACAACTGGGAAATCCCAACACCCAGAAACTAAACAGAACCCTTCTAAATCACCATGGGTCAGAGAAGACTCGCAGTGAACCAGAGAAGCACAAATTAAAATGAAATACAACAGGAGAGAAAGAAAGATAGAAGTGAAAATCAGTTAAATAGAAATCAGTCAACGGAGAAACATCCGCAAGCCAAAGTCAGCTCCTCGTAGAGAGTAATAACACTAATAAACCCTAAAGGGACTAATCGAGAGGGAAGGAGAGGGGGAAACGCAAACTGCCGGCATCAGGACTTGAGAAGGGGACGTTGCTACAGACCCCACACACGGTAAGGAGGTAAGAGGAGGGTCTCTTGAACTTCCTGACGATAAAGGTAACAATTCAGGTGACTGTGATAAACTCCTCAAAAATGCCACTTATCAAAACAGAAACGAAAACTCTAAATAGACCTATATATACTAAACAAATTGAATTAAACATCTTCCACAAAAATAAAACTAAACCAAACCCCAAGACTAGACAGCTTCCCTGAGAATCCTTCCCAACATCTAAAGAAGAAATCGTAATGATCTGACACAAGTTCTTCCGGAAGGTAGAAAAAGGCTTCCCGGCACACCTGATGGGAGCAGCATAACCCTGACCCCAAGGCCTGACAAGGACAAAAAGGAAGTGAAATGACAGACCAGTGTCTCCACGGACACACACACCCACATCCCAGATGTCAGCAAACCACACGCGGGAAGGAGGGAACGTCACAGGTCGATTCCTGCTATGTGCTGTGGGGACGCGCCGTGAAGACCCGCGAACCCTCGATGGGGACACTGACCCGCTGCCCCAGAGGAAGCACAGGGGCAGGTCCCCGAGCGCCTCCGGGCAGAGCGTTTTCATCAGCTGACCACTCACGGCCTTGTCGTACATGCGTTTCTGTTTGGACACCTTGCTTCACGCACATCACTGAGCCATGAACACGAGTTCATGACCAGCAGCCCTTGACGCCCGCCTGACGAAGCTCATCTCACACGCACATCTCCTCCGAAGGCACACGGCAGCCTTCTCACACCCAGAAACGCGGGACGGCACCTCAGCACGACGCCCGGGGGCCATTTACACAGCAAAATCACCCACAAACAATACAAAAATGTGAAAAACACAGCTAAATATAAGCGAAAAAGACACGTGTTTACACCTGAGAGCTGAAAAGAGGAGGCAGAGTGTCTCCTTGTCCAAGCCCAGCTGGGAGCGTGCGCCGGGCGACAACCTCGTCACCACTCTGCAGGCGGGTGTGCCACCGACCGTGAACGTGCCCCAGGCGTTCACTGTGGAGTTACAAATCCACTGTAGCCAGCAGGCAAGGTCGCACACACAGACCCACAGACGAGGGGTGACAGCACACACACATCACAAGAGGTCATAATCCACGACCTAGCGGAGTTTACTCCAGAAGGCAAGGTTGGTTCAATGCTTGAAAACCCACCCATGTGATGTACTATGTTAACAGAGTAAAAGAAAAAAGCAACCATCTCAATAGAGGCAGAAAAAGCATTTGACAAACCTCAACACTCATTCATGGCAAACTGTCAGCCACTAAGAACAGAGGGAACTTTCTCATCTGATAACTCATGACAGGGAAGCACTGAATACTCTCCCTGGGGTTTGGAACAAGACACAGACGCCCTCACTCACCGCTTCTTTCACATCTGTCCTGGAGCTCTAGCCAGTACAGTAGGGCAAGAGAAAGAAAGAAAAGATACCAGGATTACAAAGAAAGAAGTAAAGCTATTCTTCACAAATGACACAACTGTGTACATAAAAAAATACGAAAGAATTCACAAGTATGAAAATTAGTGAGTGAATTCGGCAAAGTCTCTGCGTACGAGATCAATTAAAATAATAAAGTACATCTCTACTAACAACAATCAAGGAGAAAGTGAAATTTTAAAAAATATCTTTTATAACAGCACCAATAGGTGTCAGCAAGCACGCAGGAGACAGCCACACAGAAACCCCACAACGTGGCTCCAGTGAAATGAACCTGACCCGCCTCCGACCACACATCAAAACCAACTCAGGTCAGAGCAGGGCCGTCAACGCAACAGGCACACAGGAAGACGTCTTCAAGTCCTGCACCGACTCCTCAGAGAGCAGGCAAACACATCACGGCTAAAACCAGGAGTGACGAGCTGGACCTTATTCACATGAAGACATACGGACAGGGAGCAGGCACTGGCCGTGCACAGAGCCAACAGAGGCCCTGTGTCCGGACAGAAAGGACTCCCACAGGTCAGCAGGACAGACGCCCGGAGACAACGGGGAGAAAGAAGTCCGAGCAGGCATGTCACCAGACACGTCCAGCGGCCAGTCGACACACGGCTCTCAGAGAAACGCAGTCAAACCACAGGAAACACTGCTCCACGCTCACCAAGGGCTAAAGTCACCAGCATCACGTGCCGGCGAGGACGGAGCGGCCGGAGCCCCTACATGTGCTGTGGGACTGCCCAGCAGTGCCTACAGACCCCCAAGTGCCAGCCATCCCTCCAGGAACCAGTGCACGTCTCCACTGAGACACACAGGGACGTGGACAACCACGACAGGAAGCCATCATCACATCAACCAACAGCAGAAAAGACAGCCAACGCAGAACAGCCACACGGGGGAACAGGACACGACAGCACAGGGATGCACATGCCATGTGACGGGCCTCATCTCACGGGTGGAGCACGGAGGAGACAGCACAGGCTGGCCCCTGAGGGGGCCTTTACTGGGGGAGGGTCCTGTGTGTCTGCAGAGTCACAGACACGTCTACTGCCCCGTGACCGTCCTGCCTCCATCCTTTCCCCAAACTGCCCACGAGGGAGCAAGCACATCCCACCCAGCCCACGGCCCGCCTCTGCCCCGGAGGCCTGACTCTCTCTACTGAGGGTCCCTGACTGCCCTGCCTGTCCCATCCCACCCCCAAACCCGGCTGCTGAACCATCCTGGAAAAGCCCCCTGAGCCAGGAGTGCCAGGTCAGGGCCCGCAGGGGCTCTGGGGAAGAAAAACAAGACTAGAGGCCATAAGCAGGGGACTTCACCGCCCACCTTCTTCACCTGTAAGCGGAGGCGACAACTCCAACCTCAAAGAACAAGAGAGGCCCGCTACACCCTCTAGGGGGCTGACAAACGGACATGGAGTCCAGGACACAGTGCCCTAGAGAACAGGGCAGGGCAGAGGCACGCAGGTCTCTAGAGGGCGTCTGGGACCAGCCTTGAACCAGGAAAAGGAGAGACCTGCAGGCTAAGAGGGGAAGAGCGAGCACACCAGCGAGAACAGGAGCAGCAGCCCCGGGTGGGGAGGGAGGGAGGAGGGGGTGGCCGGAGCCAAGGGCAGGCAAGGGGCTACCAGCTGCACGGGTGGTGGGAGCAGGGGACCGGGCTGAGGGACAGTGAGCGGGGGGCGGGGGGGCGGGCATCGACGGGCCCACGGGCAGCGAGGGCGACAGTCTCCCACTTCCTCCCGCCTGGCTCAGCCCGCTGGGCACCCTGCAAGCTCAGGGCGGTGCAGGCAGGCACCCAACCTGGGCCGGGCCCGTGGGATCCCCTCCAAGGATCCGGAAACGGGCCCTGGCTAGACGTGCAGCAAGGCCCTTCCCGGACGGAGTGCGGTTCTCACCCCTCCCTCTCCCGTCCCCCCGTTGCCCGGGCCCCACTCACTCTTCTCTCCATGGCGGTTCGAGTGCAGGTTGCTAAGGTCGGCTTGGAACTGAGGCCCAACCATGATCTCCTGCAAAGGCAAGGGCCCAGGAGTCAGCGCTACCGGAGGCCCGGCCGCTGCCCAGAGCACCGGGCGGGGGGGTAGGGGCAGTTGGCGAACTCTGCCCACAGACACCGAGTCCTGCAGTCTCAGGGATGGGAGGCAGAGGCCTGGTGTGTGCGTGACAGCGTCTTCCTCCACTCGTCCATCTGTCTGGTGCGGCCAGTCATGTGGCGAGGGGGCTGGGGCCTGAGGACCCAGGTGTCCTGACGCCCGGCCCAGAGCCCCCGGGACAGGACCTCGGGGACACATCGCTGGGCCAGCAGCAGCACGGACTCCAGGGCCCAACAGCGAGGCCAAGTCCCAGCCTAGCCCACCTCTCAGGAGCCGTGCCGTCGCCCCTGCCCCAGGACGGGGTGGAGGTCCACGCTGAGGGCACTGTGGGGTCAGAGGCACGCACCTTCTTACATTTGTTGGCGGGAAGAGGGTCCTCCTCGGTGTCGGACGAGGCAGAGGAGCCGGGCTCTTTGTCTGCATCGGCCAGAAAGCAGGCTTCGGGAAAGGGGCACGGGTGAGGCACGTCCGCGGCACCAGGAGGCCCTCCAGGCTGGGGGACACCCCGGGTCTCCGGCCCACTCTCCATCCACCAGACCCCCACGCTGAGCCCTTCCTGAGAAGCGGCACAACCCAGGCCCTGGCCAGAGGACGGTGAGTGACGGACACAGGAGTGGGGACTCGGGAGGTCCCCCCTGCTGCGGTCGCCAGACCCCCGGCCCTGAGCCCCCAGCACCCCACGCTGCCAGGCCACACGGCCTCAGAGGCAGGCAGAGCGGGGGAGGATGGTCTGAGGACGCTGCCCGGGACCTGACGGGCTTTCAGCCACAGGAACAACGCGTCCCCTCCTCGTGTAAACCAAAGCCACCCGGGCTCAGCTCCAGGCAGGGCAGGGGAGAGGGGAACCCCGGAGGGCTGAGACGGAGCCAGGGCACCCCCAGGGCACCCGAGGCCTGGCACGAGTCCTCTCCCGGGGCCTTCCGTCCACACCACGAGAGCCCTGCCCAAGTGGAGGGGGGCAGGACACCTACGTCCACTCTGCTCAGGGAAAAGGTCGGAGGCCTCGTGGGAGGTCACGGACGGGGTGAGGTCATCAGCTGAGGACTGTGTCTCTTCCTCTTCCTCCCCTGAGAGCAGATCCTTTGCTATCTGTTCCTTTAACGAGAAAGGAAAGAACAATCCTGCAGTTACTTTCAATCATCTCCACAGGACACAACAGTGACACAGTGACGGCACGGCCGTGCTGAGCCTCCCCTGGAGCACCGAGGGCTCAGGCAGAGCTGTCCTTCCCGCCCTGCAGACGCCGAGACTGGGCGAGGGCAGGCCTCACCCCTGCGCCCTGGGGAGGGGCGGTGCCTGCACCCGCGGCTAGGACAGTGGGCCCATCGCTGCTCTCTCTGCTGGGCGCTGGGTTTGCAGCTTCGGCACAAGCCCCCTCCTGACCGCGCCCAGGACCTGCAGGACCCGAGGGCCAGGCAGGAATGGGCTCCCTGGTTCCGCTCCCCCGGCTGTGTCTCCCCAGGCCGGGCTCCACTCTGCTCCTCCTCCAGCCAGTGGGCAGGGTCTTGGTCCCACCCCCTCCCTGGCTGCCCCCGGCTGTGACTCTGGATGTGGGGAACAGGACCTAAGAAGCAGCCGCGGCCTCACAGCAGGGACGGCGCTCCCACCTGTCCCACCCTCCCGGGATCGCCCCCCTCCCGTCCCGGGGGACCTCTCACCTTGTCCAGGGTCATGTCCGGGAGGTGGGCTGTGGCGTCGCTGCCCTCGCTCTCCTGCTCCGAGATGGGGTCGGACGCCTCGTAGCCATAGAGGGCGAGCAGCTCGTCGAGTGGCATGTCGCTGCTCTGGGGGGGACAGGACCGTCACCAAGGGCCACTCGGGGCGACGGGGCCCCGTCGGGGGGGGCCGCTCTGTGGGGACCGGGCCCCATCGGGGGGACGGGGCCCATTGGGAGGCACTGCTCAAAATCCTAAACAAAATACTGGCAAACCGAATACAGCAATATATTAAAAGGATCACACACCATGATCAAATGGGATTTATTCCAGGCATGCAGGGATGGTTCAACATCTGCAAATCAATCAGTGTGATACACCACATTAACAAAAGGAAGAATAAGAACCACATGATCATCTTAATAGAGGCAGAGGAAGCATTTCACAAGATCCAACATCCATTTATGATAAAAACTCTCAACATGGGTACAGAAGGAAAGTACCTCAACATGATAAAGGCCATATACAACAAACCCACAGCCAACATCATATTTAATGGTGAAAAACTGAAAGCCATCCCTCTGAGAACAGGAACAAGACAAGGGTGCCCACTCTCACCACTTCTATTCAACATAGTACCGGAGGTTTCGGCCAGAGCAACTGGGCAAGAAAAATAAATAAAAGGAATCCAAACTGGAAAGAAAGACATGAACTCTCACTGTTTGCAGATGACACGGTCCTATATATATAGAAAACCCTAAAGAATCCATCAGAAAACTATTACAAATAATCGACAACTACGGCAAAGTTGCAGGATACAAAATCAACTTACAAAAATCAGTTGCATTTCTATACACTAACAATGAACTAGCAGAAAGAGAACTCAAGAATGCAATCCCATTTACAATCACAACAAAAAGAATAAAGTATTTAGGAATAAACTTAACCAAAGAGGTGAAAGACACATACACTGTAAACTGTAAGACATTATTGAAAGAAACTGAAAAAGACACAAAGAAATGGAAAGGTATCCATGCTCATGGGTTGGAAGAATCAACATAGTTAAGATGTCTATACTACCAAAGCAATCTACAGATTCAATGCAATCCCAATCAGAATCCCAATGACATTCTTCATGAAAATTGAACAAAGAATCCTAAAATTTATATGGAACAACAAAAGACCCCAAATAGCCAAAGCAATCCTGAGAAAAAAGAACAAAGCTGGAGGCATCACAATCCCTGACTTCAAAACATACTACAAAACTACAGTAATTAAAACAGCGTGACACTGGTACAAAAACAGACACACAGATCAACGGTACAGAATTGAAAGCCCAGAAATAAACCCACACGTCTACGGTCAGTTAATCTTTGACAAAGGAGCAAAAAACATACAAGGAGAAAGCAAAGTCCCTTCAATAAATGGTGCTGGGAAAACTGGACAGCCACATGCAAAAGAATGAAAGTAGACCCTTATCTTATGCCATACAAAAAAATTAATTCAAAATGGATTAAAGACGAATGTAAGACCTGAAACTATAAAACCCCTAGAAGAAAATACAGGCAGTACTCTATTTGACACTGATTGTAGCAGCATCTTTTCAAATAACGTCTGACTGGGCAAGGGAAATGGAAGAAAAAATAAACAAATGGGACTTCATCAGACTAAAAACCTTCTGCAAAGCAAAGGAAACCATGAACAAAATGAAAAGACAACCCACCCACTGGGGGAAAATATTTGCAAATCATGTATCTGACAAGCGGTTGATCTCCAAAATATATAAAGAACTCATACAACTCAACAACAAAAAGACAAACAAGCCAATCAAAAAATGGGCAATAGATCTGATCAGACATTTTTCCAAAGAGAATATACAGATGGCCAACGGACACATGAAAAGACGTTCAACATCACTGATTATTAGGGAAATGCAAAGCAAAACAATGAGATATCACCTTACAGCCGTCAGAATGGCTATAATTACCAAGACAAAAAACAACAAACACTGGAGAGGATGTGGAGAGACGAGAACCCTCACACACTGCTGGTGGGAATGCAAACTGGTGCAGCCACTAAGGAAAACAGTATGGAGATTTCTCAAAAAATTAAAATTGAAATATCGTACACTCCAGCTATCCCACTACTGGGCATTTATCCAAAGAACTTGAAATCAATGATCCAAAGAGATGTACACACCCCTGTGTTCACTGCAGCCAAGACACGGAAGCAACCCAAGTGTCCACCGACTGATGACTCCATAAAGATGTGGTGTATACATACAATGGAATACTACTCGGCCATAAAAAGACAAAATCGTTGCATCTGCAACAACATGGATGGACCTGGAGGGAACAATTTAAGTGAAATAAGCCAGACAGACAAAGAAAATACTGCATGACTTCACTCATATGTGGAATATAACTGATACATGGATAAAGAGAAAAGATCAGTGGTTACCAGAAGGAAGGGGGTGGGGGGCGGGTGAAAGGGGTGAGGGACAGGTGTGCAGCGACAGACAATGGTTAGACCACTTGGGAGGACCACGATGAGGTTTACTCAGAAAATGATAAACGATAACGTACACCCAAATTCTCACAACGTTATAAACCATTATTATCTCAATAAAGTTACAGGGGTAAGAAAAAGAGGGCTGCTTTGGGGGTACAAGGCCCTGTAAGGAGGGGCTGCTCTGGGGGACGGGGCCCTGTCGGGAGGGGCTGCTCTGGGGCTCCGTGCGCGTCCTCCTCTCTGATACAGTCACCCACCGCCACCCGGTCTCTCATCACACAACCACTCACCCCAGCCAGACCCCAGGCCCACACCTTCCGGCAAGGACCCCCTTACGGCCCCCACAGAGGCACAGAGGAGACCCGTGAGCCCAGAGAGGTCAGCCACTGGCCCAAGGACACCAGCCCTGAAAGGTGGAGCCAGGACTGGCCTCCCGGTCCACACCGCACTGCCCAGCAATGCTTCCCCGCCCGGGCTCGAGCCAGCTTCACTCTGGAAATCTACGCTCACAACCCATGACATCAACAAACAAGAAGCAAAAACTGACCATCCTGATAAATTTGAGAAGGGATCCGCTCAGATCCATGAGCTCTTCTGGGTTTACAGAGCCCTCAGTGTACGAAGCAGAGGGGTCCCCTCATCCCGAGACGGAGACCCCGGCAACCCTCGCTGACCAATAAGTGGCCAGAGCAAGCCCATCACCGTTGGAACAAGGAGGCGGCTCCGGACACCGCGGCCTCTGCTCCAGAGCTGCTGGCCACGCTCATCCTGACCCCTGTGGCCGCTGTCGGCTTCCAGCCTCCTGGACGCTCCCTCCTGCCAGCACGTGCCCCCCACCATCCTGCCCGCCCTCTCCTGGGGGCTTCAAGGCCACAGGGAGGCCACCGGTCTGTTCACCGCCCTCCTCTGGGTGGCGACCCCACCCGTCCCCTCCAAACCAAGTCGCCTTCTCACAGGCCCCACAGTGGAGGACGCTCATCACACCGGCCACGCTTTCCAGCACGCATCTGTGGGGGTCAACACGGCAGCCCCAAAACCCCGGGTCCCCGGGCGTGCTGGGGGCACTCGAGGCGAGGCGACCTTCACGGTGAGACTGGGATGTTGCTCCCGCTCCCGCTGCGCTGGCACCCCACTGAGAGAGCAGAACGGAGGCGCCCCGCAGAGGGGGGAGCACCCAAGTGCACGTCGTCAGGCTGCTCCTCGCCGCCACCCGCTCCCAGCGTCACAGACGCCAGCTCGCTTACGAACACGCTGCCTAAACTCACTGGTTCTGTTAAATCTCCAAGCAGACGTGGCTTCAGCCTTCCGCAGGAGGACACGGGAAGAACGCACAGGGAGCTGCTGCCTTCAGGAAGGGCGCCTGTCTCGCCCGGAAGAGCGGCCGCACACGCCGCGCTCACCTGGCCGGCACGAGCAGACGGGCCTCGGACGGGGACCGCACGGCTGCCACTCCAGAAGAAACCACCGACCGTGCTTGCTGCCAGGGCACAAATCCAGGTTTCGGGCAAAAAATCTGATTTTCTAAAACTTGGACCTGACAACGTGAACCTGATACACTGCGGACACCCTCCGGAAAGGCAACGTGAGACGGCACGGGTTTCTGCCTCTTCCTCAGCCACCACACTCCTCCTCTTCCTTAGTTTTAGAAAGTTATATCTGAAGAAAATCTAGACGACGTAATCAGCTCGTAGATAGCTGATGTTTTTGTTAGTTTTGAGAAGTTTTAACTTTGAATTGAACCCTTTTAAGATGTTTTTTTCTTTTCAAAGAAAAGACTTTTTTTGGGTTTGAGACCAAACCAGCACCCAGCTAAAAAACGGCAAGTAATCACTCTTTAAAAGAACTCCAGACACTTCAAAGACGTCTGGGGAGATCTACAACGGTCGTGTCCCCCAGAATTCACACGTGGAAGTCCTGACCCCTCCGTGTGACTGTATTTGGAGACGAGGCCTTTACGGGAATGAAGTTAAATGAGGTCTGGGGACGGGGCCCTGATCCCACAGCATCACTGTCCTCACAAGAAGAGCCACCGGAGAGCTCGCTCTCTCCCCGACATGAGGACACGGCGAGGAGGCAGCCCCCTAACCCAGGACAGTAGCCCTCCCAGAAACAGCCCTGCAGACCCTGATCTGGGACTTCTGGCCCCAGAACTGTGAGGAGGTAAATATCTGTTGCTCACGGTATTAGCAAATATGTGTCTTCTAGATTTTACATTGTGAACTCTGTCGACACCTGGAAGGCCCCCAGGTTGGGGAGCATTCTGCAAACATCTCAGCAGTGCGGTGACCAGACCCGCCCCCAGCTCAGGACCAGTGGATGTGAACAAAGCCAGAAAGCACAGAGTTCACTGGACACGGCTGTAGAGACCACCCTTCACAAACCAGCACCGGCTGAGTTTCGTGGAGCATCAAATAACATCCACCACTCTCTGGAACGGTCGAGTCCCCTCCCTTCTCCAAGAACAGACCTGACGAGGCTGAACTTACGCTTCAACCAAAGAACACATCCCAACGGACTCACGTCTGCCTCAAAGACAGCAGCAGGGGTCCCACATCTGCTTCTGCACTCACAGACACTTACAAAGTGCAAAATGATTCTACTCTTCTCATTTTTTTGTTTTCGGAAAACAGTTATCTTTTCATTTTCATAAAAACGTTATTTCTATTAACAATGGCTTTATTGTATAACCCACATAAATAAAGCTTCTTGAGACTCTCAATAATTTTTAAAAGCGTTGGGGTTCTGAAGCCAAAGAGTTTGAGAACGGGGTTTCACATCTAGCCTGCACTGGCCTGGGGTCCCCGAGCCCCGGGAAGGCAGGACCCGGTCTGGCCCGTCGTCCCCTGTGGCCTCAGCTCCAAGCACCGGGCCTGGGCTCTGCGGACACGTGTGGGCAGCACTGGTCACTGTGGAGTCCCAGCGGCCTGGAGATGACTTCAGCCACATGGAGAAACCGTGGACCTGCCCAGGAGGGCTCCACCCACCAGACGGGGGACCAGCTCCCCACATACCTGGGAGATGAAATCCTTCTCCAGCTCCTCCTCCTGCTTCTCCGGGCTGCTCGTGGCCTCCGTGCACTCCTCCTGGAGGCCGTAGTTCTGTGACAGGATCTCTGCGAGGCTGAACTGAGGGTCCGCAGAGCCCATGGACACCACTGTGGAGGAGACACAGCCTGAGTGAGCGCCTCACCCGCCCGCCCCAACCCCCATGCGGAGACTAAGCTGGCCGGGGCAGAGGGAGCCACGGCGGCCCAGCTGTCAGCAGAGACAAAGCCCCAGGGGGCGGCCACGTGTGTATATGTGCACGTGCTTATGTGTGTGAGGCTGTGCACACACATGCGTGTGTGCAGCTGCATGGATCTGTGCATGTGTGTGGCCATGTGAGGCTGTGTGTCAGCCTGTATATGTGTGTGTGTGTGCCTGCATACAGGTGCACGCGTGTCTGACGTATGTGTGTACCTGGGTGTGCACGTGTGAGGCCGTGTGTGCCTGTACAAGTGTGTGCGTAAGGCTGTGTGTGTAAGTATACGCGTGCATGCACAAGGCCGTGTGTGCGAGTGCATGTCAGTCTGTGCACGGTGGTGGTCAGCGTGGCCCACTCGCCACGTGGGAACTCCTGAAAGAATGAAGAGCACAGCCGGCTGACGCAAAGCCACTTCTGGGGATGTTCTGGGATGTGTCCTGGGGATGCTGGGTCTTCCCGCCCACCAATGCCTGTGGGGTCTGGGGAGAGAGCGAGGGGACCACAGAGATGAACACCAGTCCAGGGGGGTGGGAAGTGCCCATACGGCACGGACCAGGCAGGGGGATGCTGTGCATCCCCCTCGAGAGTCACTGTAGGGATGGGCACAGCACAGGGAACGCCAACAGGCGGCCCACAGTCTGCCAGCCCCTCCTCCACGCCCCACAGGGCGCGGGCCACGGCCCAGCGGCCAGCGGATGGTGCAGATCCGGGGTTTCCCAACAGGACCAGGACGTGTCCACTGCTCTCCCCACAACTGGGCTTCAGTAAGTCGAATTGCAAAAGAAACAACAAAAGAAACCGCCAGGGCTGAAGCCACCCCAGGTGAGAGCTGTTGACAGCCACGCTGGACCTCCACTGGGTCCAAGGCACACGGCAGGGGCCGGACGGGAGGGGGCCCACTCAGACCAGACCCCCGCCACCTCCTTCAAAGCTGCCCAAGCCCTCAGCCTCAGCGCAGGTGCCTGACAGGCCTGCTGGAGACCGGGGAGACGAGTCCTGGCTGCTCTGTGTGCCCATCCATCCCCGGGCCCTGCCCGTGCGTCCCCATCCGCCCCCAGACCCTGCCCGCGCCCCCCGTCCGTCCCCGGGCTCTGCCCGCTCCCCCCGTCCATCCCCGTCCGTCCCCGGGCTCTGCCCGCTCCCCCCGTCCATCCTCGTCCGTCCCTGGGCTCTGCCGGCACGTCCCCGTCCGTCCCCGGGCTCTGCCCGCTCCCACCGTCCATCCCCGTCCGTCCCTGGGCTCTGCCCGCTCCCCCCGTCCATCCCCGTCCGTCCCTGGGCTCTGCCAGCACGTCCCCGTCCGTCCCCGGGCTCTGCCCGCTCCCCCCGTCCATCCCCGTCCGTCCCCGGGCTCTGCCGGCACGTCCCCGTCCGTCCCCGGGCTCTGCCCGCTCCCCCCGTCCGTGTCCGTCCGTCCGTCCCCGGGCTCTGCCGGCACGTCCCCGTCCGTCCCCGGGCTCTGCCCGCTCCCCCCGTCCATCCCCGTCCGTCCCTGGGCTCTGCGGCACGTCCCCGTCCGTCCCCGGGCTCTGCCCGCGCGTCCCATCCGTCCCCGGGCTCTGGGGGCCACTGCACGGTCTCTGGCTCCGTTAGGCTGAGCGAGATTCTGTCTCTGACCACCGCAGAGGCCTGGCGGGCCCGGGCAGGGGGAGGGAGGTGCAGGGAAGGTACCTGCTGTCGTCTGCAAGCCCGGCTCCCCGGGGCACAGGCTGTGAGCGAGGCAGGCGGCCACGCGAGGACGCTGCCTCTCCAGCGAGGAGGCCTGTGAGGGAAGAGAGGCAGGTCAGCTCAGCCGGCGCAGAACCCGCTGCCGGGCATGACAGCAGGGCGCCGGACAGCAAGCCCGGGTCAGAGCCCAGCTCCGGGGTGACCTGAGGAAGGGGGGTAACACGAGCTCCTCTGAGGGCTGGGAGGGAGCACCGAGGGGGGGGACCAGGCGTGCAGTCACTGAAGTGACTCCCCTGCTCCAGGGGGACACACGCGGAGGGGACGCACGCGGAGGGGGCAGAGACGCCAGCTGACACAGCAGCTCCGGAGCCCCAAGCCCCCATCTCCAGGTGGGGAAACAGCACCCATGGGGGGTGATAAGCCCGGCACAGCCGGCAACCAGCCACGGTGATCACAGGCCCGGGACACAGGGACCAGGCGACCCAAGCCCACACATAGCCCTGCTGCACACGCCCAGCTGGCACGCACTGACGGCCGTGCCTGACACAACGGCCCCCTCACAGGGTCCCGGCCTCCAGGAACTTAGTCTTCAAAAGGCACACACAGGGGCTGGCTGGTGGCATACTAGTTAAGTTCGCGTGCTCCGCTTTGGCGACTCGCGGTTCACGGGTTGAGGTCCCAGGCGCGGACTTACACACCGCTCATCAAGCCACACTGTGCCAGCAGGCCACATACAAAATACAGGAAGATGAGCACAGATTTTAGCTCAGGGCCAATCTTCCTCACCAAAAAAAAACAGGCAAATAGATGCTGTGGAGAAATCTGGTGATTCCTCCAAAAGCAAACACAGAGTTACCAAATGACCCAGCACTTAACTCTACTCCTAGGTATAGACCCAAGAGAACCGAAAACATACGTCCATACTAAACACACACGTCCATGGCAGCATGATTCGTAACGGCCAAAAGGTGAAACACTCAAATGCCCATCGACAGGTGAACGGATCCACACATGTGTCCACCCACACACTGGAACAGGACGCAGCCATGAAAAGGAGTGAGGCCCTGACACAGCCACACCGTGGATGGACCCTGAACACACGACGCTCAGTGAGAGAACCAAACACAGAAGGACACACGGTGTGTGATTCCCTTGATGTAAAATGCCCAGAACAGGCACATCCACAGACAGAACGTGGGTGCATGGTTGTTGGGGGCTGAGGAAGGGATGGGGAGTGACTGCTGATGGGGAAAGGGCTTCATCTGGGGTGACAGAATGTTCTACAACTAGATAGCGGTAATGGTTTCAAACCTTTGTAAACATACTAAAAACCAGTGAATTAAATAGTTTAAATGGGTATATTTCGTGCTATATAAATTATACCTCAAAGTTTTTAAAAAGGCAAACAAAAGCACTGCAACAGCTCCCATTATCACGATGTTCACAAGTTCATAACAGCAAAAAACTAGACCAACATCTCTCACGAACACCAACATCACCTCCCGGCAGAGTCCAGCAACACACGGAGGAGACTGTACCACGACCAGTGGGACCCACGCAGGACCCGAGACTGTCTAACACCCTGAAGTCAACAAGACACATCACGTCAACAGACTAAAAAACAAAACCACGTGAGTATCTCCGCAGATGCAAAAAAGCATTTATCAAAAGCCAACGCCCTTTCACGATGAAAACACTCCACACACTAGGAACAGAAGGGAACTTCCTCACCGACAGAGGGCATCTCCCCAAACCCCAGCCAACGCCACCCTTACGGGGAGAGCTGGATGCTCCCGAGACCCAGAACACGACCGCGATGCCCGCTCTCACCATCTCTACTCAACGCGGTCCTGGGGGCTCCAGCCAGGGCAGGAAAGGAAGCCAAAGGAACCCAGATTGGGAAGGGGGAACAAAAGTGGCTTCTTTCTGCAGAGGAGATGATCCTGGACATACAAGATACTAAAGAATCCACTAAAAACCATTTGAACTAATAAACGAGTTCAGCAAGGCTGCAGGACACAAGATCAACACACAAAAATCAAGTTTATTCCCACACCAGCAACGAACAGTCCAGAAAGGTAACTAAGAAATTTACATACCTCCATGTACAACAGCATCAAAAAGAATAAAATACTTAGGAACAGATTTAGCAAAAGAAGTTCAAAACCTATACTCTGAAAAGTACAAAAACACGTTGAAAGAAATTAAAGAAGATCTAAATAAATGGACAGACATCCTATAATCACAACCGAGAGGACAATATTGTTAAGACGTCAACACTCTCCAGACGACCTACACACTCCACGCACGCCCATCAGAACCTCGGGCGGCTTCTGTGCAGAAACCAACGGTTTCCACAAATCCCATCAAAACTCAAGGGACCCAGAATCACCAAAACCATCTTAAAAACAGAAGACCACCACCTGACCTCAAAATTACTACAGAGCCACAGGAATCAAAACAAAAAGCTAAACATTTAGATCAAGAACAGAACTGAGAATCCAGAAAAACTCCACACGTTTGCAGTCTAGGGAATTTCAACAAAGGTGACAAGACAACCCCAGGTTTCAAAATGAGGAGTCTTTTCCACACGTGGTGCCAGGACAACTGGACAGCCACATGCAGAAAAACAGGGCTGGATGCCTCCCTCACTCCAGACGCAAACGTTAACTCAGAATGGACCAAAGACCTTACACACAAGAGCTAAAACTGTAAAACTCTTAGGAGAAAACACAATACATCTTTGCTACCCTGGACTAGGCACTGGTTTCCTAGATAAGACACCCAAAACATAAGAAACGAAAGAAAAAACAGATAAACTGGACTTCACCAAAAAACACTTTTGTGCTTCTAAGGACACTGTCAAGAAAGTGAAAAGACAGCTCACAGAATGGGAGAAGATATTTGCAAATCACAGAGCTGCAAAAGGACTTTGCAGCTAGAATCTAGAATCTATAAAGAATTCTTACAGCTCATCAATAAAAAGATAACCCAACGTAAAAATGGGCAAAACATCCAAAGAGACATTCCTCCAAAGAGACACACAAACGGCCAACAGGCACGTGAAAAACTGCTCAACGTCAGGGATTCACAATAAGACGGCACTTCACAATCACAGAACGGCTATGATCAAAAAGACAGATAATGACGGGGCCGGCCCGGTGGCGTAGTGGTTAAGTGCGCGCGTTCCGCTGCGGCGGCCCAGGGTTCGCGGGTTCAGATCCTGGGCTCGGACCTACGCACCACTTGTCAGGCCATGCTGTGGCGGCATCCTGTAAAAAGTGGAGGAAGATGGGCACGGATGTTAGCCCAGGGCCAGTCTTCCTCAGCACAGAGAGGAGGATTGGCAGATGTTAGCTCAGGGCCGATCTTCCTCACAGAAAAAAAGATAATAACGAGGGCTAGGAAGATGTGGACGCTCCAGGCAGGCGTGTAAAACGGAGCAGCCACTTTGGAACACAGCCCAGCAGTTCCTCCAAAGGTGACACAGTGTTACCACACGACCCAGCAATTTCACTCCTGGGCATATACCGAAGGGGTTCAGAGTACGCCACCCCAAAACACCCCGCTCTGGCGTGAGGATTATTTTGAGCTGAAGGCAACTGAGAGAAGCAGACACAGGGTGAGCTCCCTGCCCCCCACCTGCTTGAAAGCCGACCACAAACCGTGAGGGCGCCCCCACTTCCCGAACACGAGGGGAGCACCACCCCGTCCCGGACACGAGGCGGCACAAACAGGCCTTGCCTACCAGCCCTGCCTTCCACCAGCTCCCAGCACACGGAGCTTCCCACACTCGCCGCCCTGGACGCTCACAGCCCTCTTCCTCTGCGCATCCTCCTCTGCGGACCTCGAGTCCTCTCGTCAAGACGCTGGGGAAGCCCCAGCCCCACCACCCCTGTGGGGTACTCATCGCTGAGTTCTCCCTCGTGATGGGCGCTGCACGTGCTAATAATCTCTGCCTGTTTCTCTCTCGTGAACCTGTCTTTCGTCCGTCTAAATCACAGGGCCCGGCCACAGACCCCAGGAGGGAAAGGGGAAAGTGAGCTTCTCCGCCCGTCCAACACACAGAGAAAAGAAAACGTACGTCCACACGGAAACTCGCACACGAACGTTCACAGCAGGATTACTCGTCAAGCTCAAGGCAGGGAGAACCCTAATGTCGACCAGCTGATGACAAGACAAACCAAAACAAAACAATGGAACACTAAGCAGCCACGAAGAGGAGCGAAGCCCTAACACAGCCACACCGTGGACGGACCTTGAACACACGATGCTCAGTGAGAGAACCAGACACAAAAGGACACACGGTGTGTGATTCCATTGATGTGAAACGTCCAGAACAGGCACATCCACAGACAGAACGTGGGTCAGTGGTTGCGAGGGGCTGGGGAGATGGGGAGCTTCGGGGAGTGATGAGGTTTCTTTTGGGGAGGTGAAAATGTTCTAAAGTTGACTGGTGATGGGTGTACAACTCTGTGAATACACTAAAAACCATTGATGTACACACTAAAATGAGTGAATTGTATTGTACGTGAATTATACCTCACTAAAGCTGTTTGCCAAAAAAAGATTAGAATATTTAATAAAATGAAGTTTAAAAATTTAGAAAAAGTTTAGTAAGGATTTCCTCAGTGGTTCCTCAGGAAAACCTCAAGAGGCTGTGTAAGCATTCTCTTCATAAGAGAAACAAGGGAATCGAAGCTCAGAGGGGTCAAGTCACTCATCCAAGCTCACACAGCAAGTAAGTGATACAACTACAAACTCAAACCCAGACTCTGTGACTCCGAAACCCCTTAGAGCCCCTCAGTCCACGTGCAGCATAATGAAAGTCCACCAACGGACGGCGAGGCCACGAGAGCTGCGAGGCAGAGCCAGACGGGGCACTGCAGTAGCACGGGTGGGGGCTGGCGAGGACCAGGCGCAAAGGAGGAGGGCGAAGCCTGGTGGGGGAGGAAGGGTGGGGGGGCCTCTGCCGAGTGGGAGCCTCACCGCCCATCGGCTTTAGGAAGCTGAGCCCCAGGGAGGCAGGAGGCGATGAACGCAGAGGAGGGAAAAGGAGCCAGCGGCCGGGCGGGGCTGGGGCAGCACACCTGGGAGCAGGCGAGGAGGGCAGGGCGCCCGGCGCCCTGGGTCAGCCTGTGGCCGGCAGAGGCGGCCTCGCCTCCCTCCAGAAAACAGCAGGCTGCCATCAGCACGCAGGCCGCCCCGGGCCCAGGCCCCAGTGCCCTCGGAACCCCCCGGCCCCTGCAGGACCCTCTGGGCTCCCTCTCCACCAGAGCCGGCTTTCCGTCTCCTGCAACCAAGGGCCCCGACTAACGCGGGGAAACTAAGACAGGCTGACTGGACGCTCGCTGTCCAGAGCGGGAAACAGGGCACAGCCCTGCTGCGTCCACCGCGGTGCGGCCCCGGGGCGGCGGTGTGCGGGCCTGCAGGGTCTGAGCATGGGCCCTCCGTCGGAGCGGGAGCTCAGGCAGAGGGGCAGAGCGGGGAGCGGCGGGAACGGCAGCCTGTTCCCCACGGGGCTCCGGACCCCCAAATCCACTTCCTCAAAACTGACCCAGGAACAGACTGCATGGATTTCCGCCTCCCCCTGCGCCAACCTCGACTTTCAGGGGCAAGCCCACTAGTCATGGGGTTCCTGGGGCTCTCCTTCCCCTCGTTCAGAACACTCTGGATGCTTCCATCAATCAAAGCCCTCCGCTGTGCCGAGGGGGCGAAGGAAAAGGATGGTGAGCTGGCCAAGGGCACTCGGGGAAAGACGAGTCACGGCAGGAGCACCAGACGGACGGAAAGCCACGCTCTGGAGACTCGGTCCCAGCAGAGAGGGGCCCTGGCCTGGGGTCCTGCCCAGGCCCCTCGAGTGGCAGAGACAGCCCGCTCACCAGCAGGAGGACTGCCCATCCTGTCTCGGGGGGTCCCTGGCCTCTCAGACGCAGAGGCAGGAGCCCTCGCCCCCCGGGCAGCGTCTGACTCCTAGCTACCACTCCTCCGAGCTCAACCCACAAGGACGCTGGGGCAGATCCCTCCTCCAAGACGGCTGCACCCAAACGTCCACCCCACAGGCTCTCCAAGTGCGTGGATGTGCCTCCCTTCGAGAGGCAGGGTCCTGCGCCCCTCCCTGTGCATCTGCCCGGGCCTGTGACTAGCAGAAGGGCCTCCATTTGCTTCCAAGGCAAGGTCATACAATGCAATTCAGGTTTCCCCTGGGATGTGCTGGGACAGTCACTCCTGGAACCCAGCCGCCACGCTGTGAGGGAGCCCAAGCCACACGGACAGGCTGGCAGAGGCGTCCCAGCCAGCATCGACAGCCACACGGGAGCCAGGAAGCTTTCCTCCCCTGGGGCCAGCCCCAGCCCCGGCCACCAGCCCTTGTGAGGACTCTGAGTGACAACTGCCCAGCTGAGCCCAGGCAACCCCAGAACCAGGAGAGATAACAAAACCGTTGTGGTTTTAAGAACCCTCCGTGATGCATCGACACCTCCACCCGCCCCGGCTGAGGTGCTGTCCCCGGCTGGACCCCCAGCACTTCCCGCCTCCACCCGACCAGTGTCCACCGAGAACCTGTCCTGGGCTAGGTGGGGTGGTAGGCGCCCGGTGCACAGCAGCCAGTCGAGAAGCAGGTTCTGCCTGTCTCCACCCACACGAGTTACCAGCCTGGCTGGGGACACAGACAACAAACAAGTGGACGTGGAGGGTCCCGAGGGGGCAGGGGGAGATCCTCGGGACCACACCAGCGGGCCGGGGGTCACGGGGGCGGGGGGAGGAGGGAGGGACGCACTTTATCCCAAGTACAACGGAGAGCCACGTCTTCTAATCACAAGACAGTGTACTCGGCTCCTCGAGAGACGAACCTGGCGTCCGAGGAGAAAAGAGCACCCTGTCTTCTCTCAGGGTGAGGGTGGCTATCCTGGCAACAACGGAGATCAGGCAGGTGACACTGAGCAAGGCTCACTGCTAGCTTACACATCGCCACCTCTACAGTTTGAGACAGCTGGTCGTCAGTGACTTTACAGGGTCCAGCTTCTCTGCGCAGCCACCGAACCGAGATCTTCCGAGACCTCTAGGCTCTTCCCCTTTCAGAGACGAGGAAACCGCAGCTGAGACCTCCTGGGACCTGCCCAAGGTCACACGGAGCAAGAGGCTCCAGAGCCACAAGAGTCTCCCAGGCGGAGGCTGGCCGCGGCCCCTCTCATCTGGGCCTTGCACACGCGCTGGCCCTTTCCCGCCCAGCCTCTCTGCCCAGACTCTCGGGCCCTTGAGGACGGAATCGTCAGGTTTCTGCTCCCAGCCAGACTTTCAGGGCCCCAAATGAAGCAAGGCACACAGGCTTTCTCTCGGGAAACCAACTCAACTCACTTCAGAGGGCACCACCCCAAACTGTCGACAGGGGTGACAGGAGCGCCCCAGGCACCTGGCTGCCGCGAGGGTGCCAGGGCTCGGCACTGGGCAAGGCAGGGTGAACAGACGAGCCCGGCAGCCCTCAGGAGAGGCTGGCAGGGGAGCCGATCCCGTCCACCCACGACACACAGATCCCTGCCAGGCCAACAGTGCTGCCCAGATGCCACCTGGGGCCCAGGAAGAAGGCCCCCGATGCCCAGGGCCAGGAGCGCACACAGACACACACACTTGACCACCACACCCTGCTGGGCCATCACTAGACTCGGCTTCTGCCTCCAACCCACAACGCCAGCCACTGCCCACAGGAGGCCTCAGTTTCCCTAAATGCCCCCAAAGAAAGGAGAATCAACTCTCCAAGAACCCTCTGGATCCAGCCACCCAGCATAAGGCAGGGACTGGCAGGTGAGTCAGACCCTGCACCCTCCTTGGTGCACGTGCAGGGCCTATGGCTACCCCCGAGGAGGTCACTGGTGGGAGAGAGTGGCCAGGCCCACCCTGCACGCGCACCCACGCTGCGCTCAGACATAAACTATCCATGCGGCCCCGTGAGCAGCCGAACACCCCAGACCCCCGGGTGGGCACCCTCTCCTCTCGGCCTCAGGGGCCCACCCCCGGACCAGGACCACTCGCTGGGTCTGCGGACCCGCGCGGCGTGTCCAGGCTGCACCCTCCGCACGCACCGCGCCCCGGCGGGCGCACCATGTCACCCCACCCGCACCCCGGCTGCGAGGGGGAAGGGGGGCCGCACGGTCTCGTCCAACTTCCCGAAGTGGAAACTTTTCCGCCCCCGGCTGGACCTGCAGGAGGCTCTCGGCGCCCGTCTCTGCCCCGACGGCCCCGGGGAGTCTGCTCGCGCATCCCAGCGCCCACCCGCGGGTCCCCAAGTCGGAAACCCTCCGAATCCCAGCACTGGGCCGGCGCGCAGCGTTTCGGGCCAGGGGTCTCCGCCCGATCGCGGACGGAGGAGAAGGAACCCCGGCGCCGGGGTCTGCTCCGACCTCCAGCGCCCCGCGAGCCGGAGCCCGCCCGGGAGCGGCGGGAGGGCGCCCCCGCCGCAGGGGGCTCGCGCGGGCCGCGGGGGTCCGGAGGGGTCCCCGGGCAGCGGCCGCCCGGCCGAGCGCCGCGCAAAGTTGGCGGGGGAGGGGCGGGGGGACCGCGGAGCCCGGGGACGCGGCCGCGCGGGGACCGGGCCGGGCGCC
This sequence comes from Ceratotherium simum simum, assembly GCF_057802395.1. Taxonomy (NCBI): domain Eukaryota; kingdom Metazoa; phylum Chordata; class Mammalia; order Perissodactyla; family Rhinocerotidae; genus Ceratotherium; species Ceratotherium simum. Next base: position 16,525,929 of record NC_141938.1, on the reverse strand, counting down.
CACCCCGCGTCCGTGCGCCCCGCCCAGGGCCCCCGCCCACTCCGCCCCCGCCCGCGCCCGCCCGCGCATGCGCGCCGCAGCCCGCGATGTGGCGGCGGGAGGGCCGGGAGCCGCCGCGGAGCCCCGCGCCCTCGGCACACGGGCGCGGCACCGGCCCGGCCTCTGCCCCGCGGGGGCCGCGCCCGGAGCCCCGACACGCCGGCGGGCGGAGCCGCGGAGCGGGGGCGGGAGCCGGCTCCCCCGGCCCGCTCCCTCACCTCCGCCATGGCCGTGTGTGCGCGGGAGGCGGCGGCCGCGCCGGGATCCCCGGATGCGGGGCCGCGCGCTGATTGGCTGTGGCGCCGGGAGGGCGGGGGCGCCGGGCGGGGCCAGGGGGCGGGGCCAGGGGGCGGGGCGGGCGGGCGCGTAGTAGGTGCGCGGGCGGCGTGCGCGGGCGGCCGGGTAGTAGGTTCGCGGGCCGGCTGCGCCGGCGTGGGTGCGCGGGCGGGCGGACAGGGTCCCGGCCCCCTGGCCCGGGCCCGGGCCTGGGCGGTGGGGGATGCCGGAGGGAGAATGCTAACACCTGACAGCCACACCTGCGTAGGGCACGCTGGTCCCGTTTCCTCTTCCCAATCCCATGGCCCCATAGCATTAGTACCCCCATGTCACAGATGAGAAAACCGAGGCCCAGAGGGACCGACCCCCAATGCATAAGTGATGGAGCCAGGATTGAAGGTTCTGGAACTTCCGCGTGGCTCTGGAACTTTCTGCACTTGTGCACCAGTGATGATCCATCTAGGGTGCCAAAGAGTCGCTTGGGGAGCTTGCGACCATGCGCCTTGAGACACGTGGCCGCCCTGGACTCGGGCGCCCGTGCCTGGGCGGGCAGGGGAGGTGGGCGGGAACCGGGCCCGCTTGGCTCTGAAGGCCCTCGTTATTGATTGGTCACGTATTTACGGGCCGTTTGCAGTTCTGAACCTGTGCTGGGCGCTGGAGGGGAGTTGGAGTCCCAACAAGGCTTGGTGGCATTTTAGATTTCAGACTGACAAGTGCACTGAGCACAGGGCAGGTGTAGAGAGAGCAAGAGAGGAACAGCGAGGCCCCAGGTGGCCCGAGCTGGCCGCTGTGTGGCCTGTGACCGAGGTGGTGGCTGGGAACAGAGAAGCGGAGGGAGGGTGGGGACGATGGGCTCCACGAGCTCCCGGGAGGGACTGAAGGGGGAGAGAGCATGGGGGACAGCCCCCAGATTTCCGGCTGGCGCAAGTGAGCGGATGGTGGTTCCTGCTGAGGCCAGGAGGAAGGGAATTGGAGAGTCAGGGGACCCCCAAGCCCCTTTCCTGTCCCAGCTGTCAGCCACCACAGTGCTAAGTCCAGATGCACCCTGCACAATGTGATGCTCGATAGGAAAGCGTTACCCCAGCCCCCAGGACCTGCCAGTGGGAGGGGGCAGCACCACTGTGCTCTCCAGTCCCCTGGGTCAGTGAGCCCCCGCTCCCTGTGTAGGCTTGCAGGCTCCGAATGGGGTTTCAGGCTCTTGTGACCCAGGGTCCTCACTGACACAGAGAACAGCTGGTCATTCATTCATTCAATCAATGTGATGTGTCTCCCCACCACCACCACCCCCAGCCCTCAGCGGGGTGCTGGGCAGCCAGGGCTCCAGGGAGGCAGGAGTCGCATCAGCAGATACGACGAGAGTGGGGCTTCGTGTCCTAACAGGTGGCAGCAACCAAGCAAAAGGGCTTGAGTCTGCCTAGGGCAGCGGGAAGACTCTGGGGAGAGAGCTTTGACAAGAATCACCGATGGATGTGATGTGAAACGCAGGGAGAAGCGGGTTCAGGTGAAGAGAAGGGTGTTTTTAGGGTCTGAAAGCCTCTCCTCACCCACTGATTCTCAGGTAGAGAGGAGAAATGAGGCAACCTTTCGGCCAAGTGAGAAAAATTAACGTCACTTGTGAGGGGCGGTGCCCTGAGGACACTGTATCACTTAATCTGGCCGGGAGGGCACAAGCTGTACCCGTATTTGAGGAAACTTCAGACGGACCTCAAATAAGGAACCCTCTGTTAAACAAACCCCAAAAAAAGGGCTGTATTCTTCAAAAATGTTAATGCTGCAAAAGACTAACCTGTGGAAACCTTCCAGACGTGACAGCTAAATGCAATACGTGATCCTAGACGGGATCCGAGTGCAGAGGGAGATGCTGCAGACAACATGATCGGGTCAGCAGACAAAATTGAAATTCAGGTGTGGATTAGAGGAAAGTATGGCATCGGTGTTAAGTGTACTGAAATCGGTAACCCTTCTGTGGTTAGCACATTCTTATTCTCAGGAAATTCACACCAAAGTGTTTACGGGTTACTGCAGACTGAATGTCTGTGTACCCCTGAAATGCATATATGGGAACCTAATCATCCTAGTGTGGTGGCATTAGGAGGTGGGCGTTCGGGAGGTCTTTAGGACTTGAAGGAAGAGCCCTCGTGAATGGGATCAGGGGTAACAGAGACCCCAGAGAGCTCCCGGCCCCTTCTGCCGCGTGAGGACACAGCAAGGAGGTGCCGACTATGAACCAGGAAGCGGCCTCGCCAGACGCTGAATGTGCTGGCGCCTTGATCTTGGACTTCCAGCCTCCAGAGAGTGAGAAATGCACTTCCGTTGTTTATAAGCCACGCGGTCTATGACATTTTTGTTACAGCAGCCCGAAGGAACTAAGACAGGGTAAGTGCCGTGATGTGTGCAAGTTACCCGTAAGTACTTCAGAAGAAGATATTTTACGTCTGTAAAACACACACGGGGAGAGAGAGACAGAGACAGAGAGAAAGGGTGCAAATGATAAAGCCATGGGGAGAAATGTTAACAGCTGAGTCTGGGAAAGAATGTGTGGATGCTTTTTTGACTATACTTATTCTTGCTATTTTTCAGTAACCCTGAATGATTTTCAAATACAAGTGAAAGAAATGTGGGGCAGGCCCAGTGGCGTAGTGGTGGTGAAGTTCACACGCTCCGCTTCAGCGGCCCGGGGTTCACAGACCTCCCCACCGCTCATCAAGCCATGCTGCTGTGGCGGCGTCCCACATAAAATAGAGGAGGATAGGCACGGATGTTAGCCCAGGGCCAATCTTCCTCACCAAAAAAAAAAAAAAAAGTAAAAGAAATAAAGCTAAGAAAATAAAGAGCAGTGTGTGCACTGAGCCGTAGGGAGGAAAGGAGGGGCTGGCGAGGGCACCCGGCAGGGGGAGCAGAGGCAAAGTTTAGGAGACTGGGGGGCACGGTGTTTAAGGGGCTGCAACGGAGCAGGGTCACCATCGGGCTTTCTGGATCCTTCTGTGCCCAGTTTTGACGTGAAGCGGACAGCACCCACGGGCTGACGGAAGCCGGATGACAGGGCGTCAGACCCCTCAGGGACGAGGGTCTGAGTCATTCACCAGGGGAGCCTCGGAGAAGGTGTGGTGGAAGTGAGTGGGTGAGCCCCAGGCAGCAGTGGGGGCTGTATGCTCATCATTTTTTTTTTTTTTTTTTTGGTGAGGAAGATTAGCCCTGAGCTAACATCCAAAGCCAATCCTCCTCTTTTTTGCTGAGGAAGACTGGCCCTGGGCTAACATCCGTGCCCATCTTCCTCCACTTTATATGGGACACCGCCACAGCATGGCCTGACAAGCGATGTGTCGGTGCACGCCCGGGACCTGAACCTGCGAACTCCGGGCCACAGAAGCGGAGCGCGCACACTTAACCGCTGCGCCACTGAGCAACTTGGGTTGCTTCCAAGTCTTGGCTATAGTGGATAATGCTGCAATGAACATAGGGGTGCATAAGCCTCTTTGGATTGTTGATTTCAGGTTCTTTGGCTAAATACTCAGTAGTGGAATAGCTGGGTCATATGGTATTTCTATTTGAATTTTTTGAGGACTCTCCATACTGTTCTCCATAGAAGCTGCATCAGTCTGCGTTCCCACCAGCAGAGCATGAGGGTTCCCTTCTCTCCATATCCTCTCCAACATTAGTTATTTCTCATCTTGTTAATTATAGTCATTCTAACAGGTGTGAGGTGATATCTCATGGTAGTTTTGATTTGCATTTCCCTAATGATGAGTCATGTTGAACATCTTTTCACGTGCCTATTGGCCATCTGTATATCTTCTTTGGAAAAATGTCTGTTCATATCCTCTGCCCATATTTTGATCGGGTTGTTCATTTTTTTGTTGTTGAGTTGTGTGAGTTCTTTATATATTTTGGAAATCAACTCCTTGTTGGATAGATGATTTGCAAATATTTTCTCCCAGTTGGTAGGTTGTCTTTTTGTTTTGTTCATGGTTTGCTTTGCTTTGCAGAAGCTCTTTAGTCTGCTGTAGTCCCATTTGTTTATTTTTTCTTTTGTTTCCCTTGCCTGAGTGGACATGGTATTAGAAAGATGCTGCTAAGACTGAAGTCAAAGAGTGTACTGCCTATATTTTCTTCTAGGAGTTTTATCGTTTCAGGTCTTACATTCAAGCTTTAAGCCATTTTGAGTTAATTTTTGTGTATGGTGCAAGATAATGGTCTACTTTCATTCTTTTGCATGTCACTGTCCAGTTGTCCCAACACCATTTATTTAAGAGACTTTCCTTTCTCCATTGTATGTTCTTGGATCCTTAGACAAAGATTAGCTGTCCATATATGTGTGGTTTTATTTCTGGACTTTCAATTCTGTTCCATTGCTCTGTCTGTTTTTGTGCCAGTACTATGCTGTTCTGATTACTATTGCTTTGTAGTATGTTTTGAAGTCAGGGATTGTGATGCCTCCAGCTTTGTTCTTTCTCTCAGGATTGTTTTGGCTATTTGGGGTCTTTTGTTGTTCCATATAAATTTTAGGATTCTTTGTTCTGTTTGCATGAAGAATGTCATTGGGATTTTGATTTGGATTGCATCGAATCTGTAGATTGCTTTAGGTAATATAGACATTTTACCTATGTTTATTCCTCTAAACCATGAGCACAGAATATCTTTCCATTTCTTTGTCTTCTTTGATTTCTTTCAATAATGTCTTATAGTTTTCAGTGTATAGGGTCTTTCACCTCCTTGATTAAATTTATTCCTAGACTTTTTTTTCTTTTTCTTGCGATTGTAAATGGGATTGTATTCTCTTTTTTTTTTAAGATTTTATTTATTTTTCCCCCCAAAGCCCCAGTAGATAGTTGTATGTCATAGCTGCACATCCTTCTAGCTGCTGCATATGGGACGCGGCCTCAGCGTGGCCGGAGAAGCGGTGCATCGGTGCGCGCCCAGGATCCGAACCCGGGCCTCCAGCAGCGGAGCACGCACAGTCAACTGCTAAGCCACGGGGCCAGCCCTGGGATTGTATTCTTGACTTCACTTTCTGCTAGGTCATTATTAGTGTGTCAAAATACAACTGATTTTTGTATATTGTTTTTGTATCCTGCGACTGTACCGTATTTGTTGATTATCTCTAGTAGTTTTTTAGTGGATTCTTTGGGGTTTTCTATATATAGAATTACGTCATACACAAATAGTGAGAGTTTCACTTCTTCCTTTCCAATTTGGATCCCTTTTATTTCTTTTTCTTTCCTCATCGATCTGGATCAGACTTCCAGTAGTATGTCGAATAAGAGTGGTGAGAGCGGGCATCCTTGTCTTGTTCATGTTCTCAGAGGAATGGCTTTCAGTTTTCCTCCAGTGAGTATGAGGTTGGGTGTGGGTTTGTCATATGTGGCCTTTATTATGTTGAGGTACTTTCCTTCCATACCCGTTTTATTGAGCGTTTTTATCATAAATGGATGTTGGATCTTGTCAAATGCTTTCTCTGCATCTATTGAGATAACCATGTGATTTTTATTCTTCATTTTGTTAATGTGATATATCACATTGATTGATTTACAGCTGTGCAGTCATCCCTGCATCCCTGGAATAAATCCCACTTGGTCATGGTGTGTATTCAATTTGCTAATATTTTGTTGGGGATTTTTGCATCGATGTTCATCAGTGATACTGGCCTGTAGTTTTCTTTTTTTGTTGTCCTTGTCTGGTTTTGGTATCAGAGTAATGTTGGCTTCATAGAATGAGTTAGGAAGCTTCCCCTCCTCTTCAATTTTTTGGAATAGTTGAGAAGGATAGATATTAAGTCTTCTTTGAATGTTTGGTGGAATTCTGGTCCTGGACCTTTGTTTTTTGGGAGGTTTTTGATTACTGTTTCAATCTCTTTATTTGTAATTGGTCCATTCAGATTCTCTATTTCTTCTTGATTCAGTTTTGGGAGGTTGTATGATTCTAAGAATTTATCCATTTCTTCTAGATTGTCCAGTTTGTTAGCATACAGCTTTTCATGGTATTCTCTTATAATCCTTTGTATTTCTGAGGTGTCTGTTGTAATTTCTCCTCTTTCATTTCTGATTTTATTTATTTGAGTCTTCTCTCTTTTTTTTCTTAGTGAGTCTGGCTAAGGGTTTGTCAATTTTGTTTATCTTCTCAAGGAACAGCTCTTAGTTTCATTGAACCTTTCTACTTTTTTTTTTTTTTGATGAGATGTGAATGAGATATTTCTCAAAATAACATAGAGACCAAAAGAGAAAATTTTCTGCTCTAATTGTTATTATTTCCCTCCTTCTGCTGACTCTGGGCTTTGTTTGTTCTTTTTCTAGTTCTTTTAGGTATAGGGTAAGCTTGTTTATTTGAGATTTTTCTTATTTGTTGAGGTAGGCCTGTATTGCTATAAATTTCCCTCTTAGAACCTCCTTTGCTGCATCTCATAAGAGTTGGTATGTTGTGTTTTCATTTTCATTTGTCTCCAGGTATTTTTTGATTTCTCCTTTGATTTCTTCATTGATCCAGTAGTTGTTCAGTATTCAGTAGCGTGTTGTTTACTCTCCACATATTTGTGACTTTTCCAGCTTTTTTCTTGTAGTTGATTTCTAATTTCATAGCATTGTGGTTGGAAAAGATGCTTGATATGATTTCAGTCTTCTTAAATTTATTGAGGCTTGTCTTGTTTCCCAACATATGGTCTGTCTTTGAGAATGTTCCATGTGCACTTGAGAAGAACGTGTAGTCTGCTGTTGTCGGATGGAATGTTCTCTAGGCATCTATTCAGTCCATCTGGTCTAGTGTTTCATTTAAATCCACTATTTCCTTGTTGACTTTCTGTGTGGATGATCTATACATTGATGTAAGTGAGGTGTTGAGGTCCCCTACTATTATTGTGTTGCTGTCAATTTCTCCCTTTAGGTCTGTTAATAGTTGCTTTAAATACTTTGGTGCTCCTGTATTAGGTGCATATATATTCATAAGTGCTATGTCCTCTTGGTGGAGTGTCCCTTTTATCATTATATATTGCCCCTCTTTGTCTCTCATTACCTTTTTAATCTTGAAGTCTACTTTGTCAGATACAAGTATGGCAATACCTGCTTTCTTTTGTTTGCCATTTGCTTCGAGTATTGTCTTCCATCCCTTCACTCTGAGCCTGTGTTTGTCTTTAGAGCTGAGATGTGTTTCCTGGAGGCAGCATATCGTTGGGTCTTGTTTTTTAATCCATCCAGCCACTCTGTGTCTTTTGATTTAGGAATTCAATCCATTTACATTTAGAGTGATTATTGGTATATAAAGACTTAATACTGCCATTTTATCTCTTGTTTTCCAGTTGTTCTATATTTCCACTGTTTCTTTTTTCTTGTCTTTCTGACTGCCATTTCAGTTTGGTGGTTTTCTGTAACAGTTTTCTCTTTATTTATGATTTGTGACTCTGCTCTAATTTTTTGTTTGGTGGTTACCGTGAGGTTTGTATCAAAGACCTCATAGATGAGATAGCCCATTTCCTGACAGCCCCTTATCTCCCTTAGTCTAAGCAGGTTCCATCCCTTCCTATTCCCCTTCTATGTTTTTGTTGTCACAAATTATTCTTTTTTGCGTTGTGAGTTTGGGACCAAATGGAGGTGTTTGTTGTGATTTTTGATGCTTTCTTTCCCTTTATCCTTTATGTTATAATTGTTTGCTAACCTCTTCTGATAGGGAGCTGCAACTTTCTGATTGTTGTCTGTCTATTGATCTCCTTGCTCAAAGCTTTGTGAACCCTCGCCTTTTTGTTCAGGTAGGAGGGGTCCCTTCGTCATTTCTTGTAAGGCAGGCCTAGTGGCGGTGAACTCCCTCAGCTTTTGTTCATCTGGGAAAGCTTTTATTTCTCCATCACATCAGAAGGGTAATTTCGCCGGATAGAGTATTCTTGGCTGAAAGTCTTTGTCTTTCAGTATTTTGAAGGTATCATTCCACTGTCTCTTAGCCTGTAAGGTTTCTGCTGAGAAATCTGCTGAAAGCCTGATGGGGGTTCCTTTGTAGGTTATTTTCTTCTCTCTTGCTGCCCTTACTATTTTTTCTTTGTCATTGACTTTCGGCAGTTTTAATGTTATATGCCTTGGAGAGGGCCTTTTGGCACTGATGTCATTAGGAGTTGTATTGGCGCCCTGCACTTGCAGGTCCAGGTCCTTCCCCAGGTTTGGGAAGTTCTCAGCAATTATTTCTTTGAAGAAGCTCTCTGCTCCTTTCTCCCTGTCTTCTCCTCCCTCTGGGAGATTATAAGCCTTATGTTACTTTTCCTAATTGAGCTGGATATTTCTCAAAGAATTTCGTGGTTTTTTAAAAATCTTAGTTCTCTCTCCTCGTCTACCTGAAGCATTTCTAGGCTTCTATCTTAGACCTCGCTAATTCTCTCCTCCATAGGGTCTGCTCTTTTTTTTTTTTTATGCTTTCTACATTATTTTTTAATCTCGTTAATTGTGTTCTTCATATCCAGAATTTCTGTTTGGCTTTTCTGTTAGAGCTTCAGTCTCTTTGGTGAAGTATTCCTTCTTTCATTAATTTTATTCTTGAGCTCCTTGAACTGTTTTTCTGAGTGTTTTGTAACTCATTGAGTTTCTCTAGGACAGCTGTCTTGAGTTCTCTATCAGATTGTAATCGTCTGTGACTTCAGGTTTGGTTTCTGGAGAGTTGTCATTTTCCTTCTGTTCTGCTGTGTTGCTGTACTGTAGATCTTCATGCTGTTTGATGAATTGATCCTCTGCTGGGGCACATTTGTGGTAGTCACGGCCTTCTCTTATTTGGGTCAGGCTTCAGTTACTTTGGTTCTGATTGCCCGGGTCTTGTGTTCCTCCACTGGCTCTCCGTGGGCTCACACACTGCTGTCCCGTGCACCACCTGCACTGCTGTTCCCAGGTTGTCTTGGGGTGCTGGTTGCACTGCTGCCAGGGGTGCTGTGTTCACAGGTGTGCCGTCACTGGTGGGAGCCCAGGGACCCAGGGACTCATATGCAGCCCCCCTGGCTGGTGAAGCAGGGCTGGGTCACCTCTTCTGCTGTGGCTTCTGATGCTTCTGGCCACAGACTCCACCTGCCACGGCAGAGGCAGGGGTGGCAGGGGGCTGTTTTTCCTGTTCCTGCCCCATCTGCTCATAGTTGTGCCAGTCGGGCCACTCTGTGTTGGCACAGGCCAGACCACCGCCACTCACCATGGCTCAGTGGGCACCTGCGTGGGGTGGGCCACTGCCACTCCACAAATGTTTGTGCACAGGCCAGGCTGCCCCCACCTCCACTCACAGTCATGCTGGCCACTGTGTGAGGACCTCGACCTGGCTCGCTGCCCCCAGGGAGGGGGAGGGGGCCACTCCCCTGGTCCCACTGCCTCCCGGGGGTCCAGCCCACCCACCTCCAGATGCACGGCTGCGTGGACCTCTCAGGCGTCCTGCTGTGCTGTGTGGAGGATCCTCTGCTGGTTAGTGGATCTCCGTTTAGTCGTAACTTAGGGGGAGAGACAGAGGGGATAGCTCCCTCCACCTTGATGCTAACGTCACTCCCCTAAAGTTACATTTCAATTTTCAAAGCTCCGTCAGTGTGAAGTTTTTCTCGGCTTGAACAAGAACACTGCAAGGTGAGGTGGTCTTTGGCAAGAGAACGTGCGTGCCATTTTGGACACTCGGTTGGTTTAAAGTCCTGTTCTGTTGGTTTGGAAGGTCGCTACGGCTGAGAACCCCAGGTCAACGCCCCGTGTTGGTGGAAGCGTGTCATTTGAAGTGCGTCATTTGAGGGGCCGGCTCCACTGCAGTCACAGGAAAGGGTCTTCAGACTCTGCCTTTTCGGTCAACCTTGATGACTTCCAACCCGCCTGAGTTTCCTCTTGCTGCTGTGACAGACCACCACTAATTGAGTAGCTAAAACTCCGCACGTCTGTTATCAGGAGGTCAGAAGGTTCACGGGGCAGACGTCTGGGTGTCGGCAGGGCCCTGCTCCCTCTGGAGCCCCGGGGGGAGGATGTGCTTCCTTCTGGGGCCGAACTCCTCCAGCTTCAAATCCAGGGCATAACATCTTGCTTTGGGGTCATAACACCTTCTTTCTCTGAAGCCAGATTTCCCTCTGCCTCCCTCTTAAGAGGACGAGTGATTATCTTGGACCCACTGGTAATCCAGGATAATCTCCATATGTCACAGTCCTTAACTCCATCTGTCCCTTTATATACATCCCATTATATCCCCCAAAGCCCCTTTTGCCAGATAAAGTCATGCATTCCCCGATTTTGGGGGTTAGGACCCGGGCGTCTCTGGAACTGGACTCAGCTGACCACACAGTCCGAGCTCGGACTGAGAACGCCCCGTTCCGGGATGGGAACGCACAACCTCGCTGGGCTGGAGTCTTGGGGGATCCGCTCATGTTCTTATTTCAACTGCCTCCTGCAGAGTTCTCCCTCCTGTTCCCGTTGTGCCCACCAGAGCAACACAGAGAGGGTCCGCGACCCCATCCCTTCATTCAACAAATGAGGGGTCACCTCCCTGCCCGTCTTCAAGAGCCACTTACTCAGCGAGGTGCCCGGCCTCCTCGAACATCACTTATTTGTCGATTTGCATCTTCCTGTCATTCAAGAGGATGAGGGTCTTTTAACCTTTTTCTTCTGGACACCTGTCTGGGTCTGCTCCTCTAAGTTGCTCAATAAATGATCTTTTGATCATTGAATGAATTGATATCCTAAGAGAACTGAGAGTCTGGTAATAATTTGGATTCTCAGGCTCACGGCTCCGTCTCTGAGAGAACACTGGTAGAGGGCTGGCCTCGCCATCAGCACATCACACGATCCCGACCCAGACGCTGGTCCCCAAGTGGCCCAGTCAGAGCCGGCGAAATATGGGACTTCATCCAGGGTTTCAGAGAGAGAAAAGATGTCTGTCTCACTGTGGTCAGCTGAGTAACGGCCACAAAGACGTCCCCGTCCTGGTCCCAGGCCCTGTGGATGTGTCACCTCATGTGGCAGAGAGGACTTTGCAGATGGATTAAGTCAAGGCCCCTGAGAGGGGAGATGACCCTGGATCCCCGGGGGCCCAATGTCATCACAGGGTCCTCATCAGAGGGAGGAGGAGGGTCAGAGGCAGAGCGAGACGGGAGACGCTGCGCTGCGGGCTGTGCAGACGGAGGAAGGGGCCCCGAGCCCAGGACGTGGCCTCTAGAAGCTGGAAAAGGCAGGAGACGGTTCTCCCTAGAGCCTCTGGGAGGACAGCCCTGCCCACACCCGGATTTAGTCCGCAGAGGCCCGTGTGGGACCCCCTGACCTCCAGGACCATGAGATGACAAGTGTGTGTGGTTTGAAGCCACCCTGTTTGTGGTGGTCTCTCACAGCAGCCGCAGGAAACTCATACGGGGACGATGGGTCTTCCCCGACCTCTCTGAGCCTCAGTCTCCAGCTCTGTGAAATGGGGACAATCACAACCCCCATCACTGAGTTGCTGTAAAGATCATAAGTCAGGCCACAGGCGTTAGCTGGTTTTCTCCTGGAGGTCTCTCTGAGTCTGAGGTGCTTGCGGACCCCCGGGACGTGGCTGGATGAGCCAGTGTGGACGTAAGAGGGCCAGAGGGAAAATTCTGGAGTTGGGGAAGGCTGAGGTCCAGCCTCAGAGAAGCCCAAGATGGCAGGTGAAAGTGACGTGGAGAATAAAAGGGTCGGACAAACCACAGGCTGGGTACCAACATAAATATTATTATTATTCCTCCTCCTCGACGTGCTGGCCGTCCAGCCACCCCCCGCCTCCAGGCCCAGGCGCTCGGAGCCAGCCACACACACAGGGTTAGGATGCACTTGGGCGTTTACTGGGAACGGGGTCTCGGAGGCCGGGCCTGGGTCGCTCACACTTTTCTGGTGATACTCTTGGGGGTGGCGAGCTCGCGGAGGCGAGGGGACGCCCGGGCCACCAGGGAGGCCGGGGAGATGGAGTGGGGGTCGTAGCCCTCGTTGAGGTCCCTGCGCACCTTGGGCTGGGCCAGGGAGACGATGCGGGGACTGGCCACTGCCCTCTTGGTGACGTCCAGCACCTCCCAGCGCGGATCTCGGTCAGGAACACACTTGTCCGACTGGGCCTTGGGCACTGGAGGGGCAGGAGAGAGGGACAGCGTCAGGGGCTGGGGCCCCTCCTCCTACAAGACCAACCTTCTAGTCTAAGCTCCCAAGGCCAGTGGCCCGTCCTGCGATGGAAGAACGGATCCACACAACGTGCCTGTCCACCCAGTGGAATACAATGCAGCCATGAAAAGGAGTGAAGCCCTGACACAGCCACACCACGGACGGACCTTGAACACACGATGCTCAGTGAGAGAACCAGACACAGAAGGACACACAGTGTGTGAGTCCACTGATGTGAAATGTCCAGAACAGGCCCATCCACAGACAGAAAGGGGGTTCGTGGTTGTCAGGGGGTGGGGGGGGATGGGGGAATTGTTAAAAAAGAGACAACAGGCCCAAAATTGAGTCACTTGTGCGCAGCCCACAGCTGCAAACCAAGACCTAATACCCAACCCAGCTGCAGTTTCCACCTCCCAGGACTGGAGCCTTTAACTGGTCACTCTGGGGCTTTCTGGTCAGCACAGTGAGCTCATCTGCCAGGCGGACCCTCTCCAGCCCCCAAAGGAGGACGCCGTGACCCACTCGTCCCCCTGTCCCCGTTCTGTCTCCACTTTGAGTGGGTCCTCAGAGCCCCTTTCTCTTTGCCAGATCCGTGAATGGCTCACTAAAGCCAGCTCGACCTTCAGGATTTACTCAGTTGAGTTTTGGTTATTCAACAGAAGCGAGCACTAACGGGCGGGGGGCTCTCTTTGGGGTGATGAAAATGTTCTAAAACAGATCGTGGTGACGGGTGCACAAATCTGTGAATGTACTAGAAACTATCAAAGTGCCCACTTTCAAAGGGTGAATTGTGGGGCCGGCCCGGTGGCATAGCGGTTAAGTTCACACGCTCCGCGTCGGCAGCCTGGGGTTCGTGGGTTCGGATCCCGGGTGAGGACCTACTCGCCACTCATCAAGCCGTGCTGAGGCTGCATCCCATATACAGCAACTAGAAGGATGTGCAACTATGACATACAACTATCTACTGGGGCTTTGGGGAGAAAAAAAGGATAAAAGGAGGAAGACAGGCAATAGATGTTAGCTCAGGGCCAATCTTCCTCAATAAAGAAAAATGCTTTCATTAAAAAAAAGAAATCTTCATCTTTAAAAAAAAAAAGGGTGAACTGTACAGAAAAAAATATTTCACATGGCCACAGGTCCCAGACAGGGACAGCAAAAGCACCCTGATGGCCGGGGGCGGGGAGGGTGCGAGGACGGGCTCGGTGGCCCTGTCACCCCTCTACTCCTCCTCTGATGTCACAGTGGGGACGGCGGGAGGGACGGTGTGGGAGGCGTCCCTCTCCGGGGCTGCAGGCCTGGCGGGTGGACCGAGGGGGCAGGCCCCGGACAGGGGCCCTTTCAGGATTCGGCCTCGGCTTCTCGGCTTCGGCCCCCCTGTCCCTTGGGGCTCCTGCCCTCGGTGCACCGCTGGGCCCTCTAGACCTTCTGCCCCGGCCGACGTGGCTCCCGCTGCACGAGACTGCAGAGCACCTGCCAGGGGCTGGAGTTCCATTCTATTAAATGTCAATAAGATCAATTAATTTACTTAAGTCAACTGATGGGTTGATTTTAATGTCCCTGGAGTGGCCCCTGGTGGACACACAGCCCCCACAAGCAGAGACCCGTGGCTCAGCCGGGCCCCTGCATCTCCCCTCCTGGTGCCCCGGCCCCTCCTCCTGGTCTGCCCCCCTCTCCACCTCTCCGCCACCCCTCCTGGGGCGACAGCTGCAAGGCACGGCCTGCGGGGCCTAGAGAGATGACCACCGGTGACACTGCCTCAGCCTTCAGTCTCTGGGAGCTTCGAGACCCTCGGTTTTGAGGGCTACAGCCTCCTTCCGAACCCCTCTTTGCCCAGAGCCTCTGTGCACGTGGGAGAGGACCGTCCCCTTCTCAGCAGACAAGCCCGGCCTCAGGAGAGCCCTGGGTGGAAAGAAAGTGGGGCTCCCTCCGCCAGGAAGGCACAAGGCCACGCCGGGCACATGGCTGGGCAAGGCCATCAGGGCTGGACCAGAGATTTGCTGTGCAGATGGTCTGTGCAGGGACCCAGCCAAAGGAAAGGGGCCGAGCAGCTGGGCCTCAGTGGCCGTCGGGGGCTGGGAGGACCAGGCCTGAACCAGCTTCCCTGAACTCTTCTGTGAGGGTTCAGGAGCATGTCCGCCCCTGGACATCCGGGCTCCTGAACTCTGCTGACCTCAACTTAGAGCAGTGACCGAGTCCACTGCCAGGCAGCACACGTGGACACACAAAGTGGCCATGGACTCGTTCACACCCGCGGAGGCCCAGCACCTCAGCTGCCTCATTCCACTTTTTACAACGCTGGTCACAGCCGTTAGTGGGAGGGAGTCTGCTGCTTGAAAAACACAACGTGATGTGATTCTTACACACACACACACACACACGGGGGTATGTTTACACGGACACCTGACCCACAGATGAAGGTTACGTGTGTGTGCGAATGTACGTCTATTCATACTCCCGACGTGCGTTTGTGGCGTACGCAAGAGAGAGCAGCAGGACGGTCCAACACAGCAGTGCACCTGTTTTCAGGTGTTTCCGCTCATTTAACCATTCCGTTAACAAATATCGAGAGGATGGATCAATGAATGAATAAACGAACAAAAAAAAAGATCCCATAAGCAAAGTTGAAAGAAAAGAGACCGGCTGGGAGAAGGTATTCTGCAATGTGCTCAACAAAGGATTCGTGACCATCTTATATAAAGAGCTGCCCGAAATCAACAACCAAAAACACCAGAGAAGGGGAAGTGAGGAATCAAGGCTGCAGAGTGACCGCACGGCCAGTCGAACCCTCTGGCATTTATGTGCAGGAGCAGGGGACGCAGACACAAAGCCTGTGACCTCGTGGGCCCGCACAGGACGGACTGCAAACGGTAAACAGATGCAAGAATACACCGTCAAGTTACTGGATGGCGGCAGGCGCCGTGGAGAGAGAGCCAGGAGAGCAGGGCAGGCTCTCAGGGGCCGGGTGGGCCTGGCTCGTGGAGTGAAGCGGGGTGCCTGGGGGGCCTCACCGAGAGGGCAGGCTACAGCCAAGCGTGTGGGGGTCAGAGGATCCCGGGGCGCCTTCAGGCCAGAGGACAGATGACAGGGCGTGTGGGGTTGAGCGAGGCAGGGCCCGGGGGGCTCATGCAGCGGAGGGTGTAACCCAAACCAGGTTCAGCAGGACCCCTCAGGCGCCACGTGGGAAATGGGTGGAGGTGACGGCTCTGGTCCAGGGTCCGACGACAGGCCCAGGAGGGGGCGGCCGGGCGAGAGCAGGGGGTGGGCTCCTGACTACTCAGAGAGCAGAGCCCTTGGGAGTTCTCGGTGCCCTGGACGTGGGGTGTGTGACACGCGACGGGAGGGGCCGGGCAGGGAAGGATGGACACTTGCGAGCGTATACATGTGGCTGTGCACGACTGCGGATCTCTGTCCATGCCCCCTGTGCCCGGAAGGACACCCACAAACTGCACTGTCTTTGCGGGCGGGATTCCTTCTTCTTTATGTTCTTCTGCGTCTCCCAGACTCTCTACGATTAGCACATGTTACCTCTGTCCGGGGAACCGGCTGTTCCGTTTGTTCTAAAGCACAGGCGAGGATCGGGACCCCCTGTTTTAAAGCTGCCTTTGTGCCCCAGCTTGGCCCCCTGACCTTCTCTTCTGCACCCACTCACCCTGAGGGGGAGCCGCTCAGACACCCGCTGGGTCAGGACCACGGCCCCTCGGCTCTCCGCCCCTCCCTGGGGGGCGACCCCCTGCCAGCCCCCAGGAGAGCCCTCGGGCTGTGGCAGGAACTGTCCCCAGGGATCTGGGCGACTGGTCTGCAGTTTCGGGAGGAGCCAGAGGAAGAGGGAGCAGGAACCTGGCAGAAGCAGCCCCCCATGGTCCGAGTCCAGTGGGGAAGGACAAAGCCTCATAGGGACCCGAGCCCCAGGGGCCCCACTCACTGGCCAAGTGGACGAGGCGGTTGTAGTCAGACACGTAGGGCTTGGGCTTCAGCACGGGATCCCACTCTGCCAACAGGGGGGCTGCAGCCCTGGGCTTTGCCAGCTGGAGGATCCTGGGACTGGGGACAGCCTTCTGGGCTGCCCTGGACACCTGGGACACCTAGACACAGAATTAGAGGGCAGAGCAGAGCAGTCCATGATTCCTCAGCGGCCCCGGGATTGAAAAGACCCCATAAGCAACACAAAAAGACTAATGTGTTCAGCAAAGGATTGGTAGCCATCATATATAAAGAGTTCCTCTAAATCAATAACCCAAAACACCAGCAGGGGACTGGGCTAGTCATATACAAGAGTAACCTAAATGGTCCGTCCTCCTCTCTGTGGACCAGGGAAAGGTACATTCAAACCACAAAATGTCACTCCACACCAACAAATTTGGCAAAAATGCGAAAGTCTGACACTACCAAGCCCTGGCAGGCATGTGGGAGGAGAGAAATCCTCGTGCCTGGCAGGGAGGAGAGCAAATTAGCACCAGCAGTTTGAGAGCAGCCTGTCCGTCTCGAGCACAGTTCACGTGCACACGGGCTGACGCCGTGTAAGGAAAAGCCAACAGCAGAGCACGGGGAGGTGAGCACGGATCATTCAGCTTGCTTATCACAGCCAACAAGCTGGCTGTCCATCAGGAGGGGACTGGGTAAGTTAATAGTGCTGCCTTCACATGATACAACGCAACGCAGCTGTGAAATATTGTTTCTAGGGGCCCGCCCCGTGGTATAGTGGTTAAGTTCGTGCACTCCGCTTCAGCGGCCCGAGGTTCCCACGTTTGGATCCCGGGCTTGGACCAACGCACCGCTTGTCAGGCCATGCTGTGGCGGCGTCCCATATAAAGTGGAGGAAGATGGGCACGGGCTCAGAGCCAATCTTCTTCAGCAAAAAAAGAGAAAAGGAGGAGGAGTCCCCTCCTGCAAATCCGCCGGATGCTGGAGCGGGTGCCCGCGTGTCTGATGGGGCCGGCGTGTTTGTGTATTTAATGTCCTGCAAACGCCCCCTGCCCCATACAGCTCCGGCAGGAGCCCCCGTGGAGGCAGAGATGGGCTGAAACGACCTCTAAGGTCACTCTGAACTTGAGTCTCTTTCCTCCTGAAATTGTCCTCCTTAAAGATGATGGTCACCGCTCTTTTCAAGGACATCCTGGGGTTGAAAATTTCGTGCCCCAATCAATATTCTCTCCCTCCGCCCTCCCCTCTCCCCCTGGGGCCGCCCAGCTCAGGCCTGAGGAGAGAGGAACGGGGTTTCAGTCCCGCCTTCCAGGGGGCCCCGCCAGGAGGGGTGGACAGACGCGTTCACGCATCGACTAACGGTGATGACCACTCCACCGGCGCGGGCCAGGCGGGCTCTGAAGTCACACCACAACCACCACAGGAGGCCGTCCCTGCGCTCGGGGGGCTCATGGCTTGGTGGAAGAATGTACAGTCCGTCCACAGACACGTGACCGGGGCCGGGATGGAGCGTGGTGGGCGTGAGAGTCTGGAGGTTGTGTGCCCGGCGGACGGGGCAGGAATGGAGGGCAGGGGAGGAGAAGGGTCCTGAGGGCAGAGGAGCCGGATGCAGGTGGGAGAGGTTTGTGGGCAGAGGGGCCTGCGTGTGCCAAGGCCAGGAGGCCTGTGGAGGGACCTGCGTTTAGAACCCACGTTGGTCTCCTCCCGTGGGGTCGAGAGGTTGAGAAGGGCTGAATCCTGCTGAGTCTTCGATTCCCGGCTCGAGAATCTGGACTCTCCCAGGGGTACTGGGGAGCCAGAGAGGGCTTTGGAGCCCAGAGGAGATGAGGTGTCAGGGGCTTGAAGGCTGAACAGCAAAGGGAAGGCAGGGAGCTGGGACAGAGCAGGTGCATGGCCAGTGAGAGGAGGGACGGGCCGGAGGAGGGACAGGTGGAAAGGGCAGTGCCCTCCTTTGGATCCTGATTCAGCCAAACTGACCACAAAAAGCCAGTTTGGGGACATCTGGGAAAACTGAACACGGACTGAGTATTTTGATATTGAGGTATTACTGTTCAATTTTTTTAGTGTGATCATTGTTATTCTGGCTGCGTTTTTAAAACGTCCTCGTCTATTAGAAACACATCCTGAAGTGTTTAAAAGAGAAAAGGGGGCTGGCCTGGTGGCACAGGTGGTTAAGTGCGCGTGCTCCGCTGCGGCGGCCCGGGGTTCGCCGGTTCAGGTCCCAGGCGCGCATCGACGCACTGCTTGTCAAGCCATGCTGTGGCAGCGTCCCATATAAAGTGGAGGAAGATGGGCACGGATGTTAGCCCAGGGCCGGTCTTCCTCAGCAAAAAGAGGAGGATTGGCAGATGTTAGCTCAGGGCCGATCTTCCTCACAAAAATAATAAATAAATAAAAGAGAAATGGTTTGATGTCTGGCTTTACTTTAAAAATGTTTTCCAAAGTGGGCGATCTGTAAACAACCACCGAAAAGATCCACCAACGCATCATTTCATGCACATAAACCACAGCAAGACACACCACAGGTCTGTCAGGACGGCCCTACGTCAATGAATAAACAAACAAACAGTTCGACAGATGATGCGATGCTAGTGCGGACGCACAACGGGGCGGCCACTCTGGAGAGCAGGCTGTGGGATGAACCCCAGACCCCACCATCCCACCCAGAATTCCCCTGGGGATGCGGAAACGTCCCCCACAGACACCTGTGCACAAGTGTGCATAGCAGCTGTGTTTGCAATCGCCAAAAACTAGAAACACCCCCGTGTCCTCCAGCGGGTGAGTGTGGTCCACCCAGACAACAGGATCGGATTCTAACCTATGCGAGAGTGTCAGACAGGGCACGCTGAGGGAAGAAAGTGGACGCAGACGACAGGCCGGGGGACTCCCTCCACGTGGGGTCCTGGGGAGAAGGTCAGGGTTCTCAGAGGTCACCTGTCGGCCTGAGCTGGGAGAAGGGGACCCCTCTGTGGGGAGAGGGATAAGCGTGTGGTGTGGAAAAGACTGAACGTTTCCGTCGTCTCTGAAACGGGATTTTCTGGCGCCCGCGTCGGGGCAGGAGGCTCTGGGCCCCACTCAGCTGACGTAGGCGGGGAGGACGACCCCAGGGGGCTTCAAGGCCGACGTGAGAGGAGGAGGGACCCTCTTCCCGAGCGAGTCCCAGAAATTCCGAGGGTTCACGAGAGCCGCTATACATCTGCTGTGCTGGCGTCTGTTCCCTCTGGTCCTTGGGCCTCTGGCCCCCGGCCCGCTGGGGAGCCTCCCGGAAAAGCCACCTACCTCGGACATGTTTATGCTCCATATGTTGTTCCGGACCCTCGGGGTGGCCAGTTCCCGCAGGCGACTGGACGGCTGGCATACCAAGGTGGCCTTGGGGATGGGCCAGACGGACGTGGTCCTAGGGGACATCCACGTCTGAGACCCCCAGCCAGCCCAGGGGCACGGGGCGGCACCGCTGTGTGTGCCCCTCCTCCTCAGCCCCGCTCTGACTCTGGGGACATGGTGGGGACTGGGAAGGGGAGGGTTCTGAAAACACCTCCAAGGAGGGATTCACAAAAGATCCCCGCCGGAGGCGCCCTAGGTGTGCTCAAGGGTGGAGCGACCTTGTCCTGAGGCCGCCGCCCCCGATGTACAAGGGCCGTCTTCAAGCTCCTCGGTGACGGCCCCTCCCAGGGCCTCCTCCCCACCCCGTCATGGGGCTGGGTCGGGTCTGGCGCGGGATAAACGGGGCGTCCACAGAATCAGGAAAGTGGACCTCCCCTGAGCTCTCTGGGCCGGAGCCTTCCAGCATCACAGCTCAGCGACGCCTCGGCTCCGGAAACGGAGCCGCATTTCTGATCTGAGGCCGACCCTCCCCGTGGGTCCACCTCTCTGAGGCTGGGATACGGCTATAAACGCTGTCAGCCGGGCCACCGTCACCGTCACCGTCACCGTCGCCGGTGTGTGCCGGGGGCAGCTGTTTACGCTGAAACAACGTTCCTGGTCCTGCAGAGGTTGAGTCTAATTGCCGTTTAAATTACCTCCCGATCGCACTACAACTCGGCCTTAAATGTAAAGCCACTGTCACCAAGACAGGCATGAAAACAGTGTGTGGAACACGTCAGCCTCTCTGAGCTGAAAAGTGATTCGAAACACGAGCTAGTTTATTCCAGTCGTATTTTCCTTTCTGTGTACACGTCAAGACAGGGGATGAAAATCTGTGTCTAATTAGCTCTAAAGATCACTTTTAATGAGCGTGAAAGTTCTAGGTGATAAAGACTTGTGTCCTCTGTTGCACGTAAAATAACCACGTCTTACAATTGCTGGCTTTTCGGAGCCAACAATGTCCACACTCGTGACAAGTGACATTACGGAACACGGACCCTGTCACTCTGTACTAAGCACCTTTGCACACAGTCTTCACTCACTGTGCTAAGCACCCTTTGCGCACGATCTCCCCTCCCGCCCCTTCTACGGGCACAGAGCCGAGCCTCGGAGGGTCACGTCCGGTCGGGCATGGCCCGGAGGACTGGAGACCCGGGACCTGGACCCGCCCCGGCCACGCCCCATCGAGGGCAGGGAGCGGCTTCTCTCGGCAGCCCGCCCGCCGCCCGCCCTCCTACCTGCTCCCGCTGTCATAATCCAGGTAGAACCTCTTGGGTCGAGCCAGCTCCTCCACTCGGCGGGACACCGCTGGGCAAAAGGAGACAGCGCCAGCTGAAAACCCGCCCGCCCCGGGGTGTCTGTCCCCCTGAGCTCTTTCCACGGGCTCCAGCGAGAGGCGCCCGTGAGGAACTGCGGGCCGGACGGCTCAGCGCCAGACACCTCGCAGAGGGGCGACTTGCTGTCCCCACTTTGGGGACAATGGGCTCTGAGGCCTGAAGCCCTGTACTCGGGGCACACGGGATGGGAGCCTCAGCCTGGACGGGGAGCTCAGGCCCGTCTGTTCCCCAGCAGGGCTCGGGCCGCTCCAACGACCCGCCCGTCAGGAAAGGGGGTTTGGGTCTGAAGTTACTAGAGGCCTAGGGTTTCCAGGGGCCTCGTGTTCACTGTGGGTGATTCTAAAACCCCCGGGAGGGGACCTGCCCTGTCACTTCTCTCCAAAAACGAGCTTTCTTGAAATGCTTTATTTGAAGGGATCCACTGCTCTCAAAAAGTGCGGAAACCATTGTGGAAGGGAAGACGAAGGGTCCTTTCGTTAAGTCAACACTAACCCCCTTCTTGGTGCAAATTGGGGTCCCCCCGGAGAGTCTGCCCCACACCCTCACCCCAGGACCAACCTCCAGCTGGCTCTTCAGGGGACAGAGTCCAGATATGAGACCCCTGAAGTCTGGGGGGGGACAGACACTCCTGGGAGATGGGGGGACCCCACACAGACGGGTGGCCGGGCACCAGGGCTGGCACAGCCCCTGACGGGGAGGTGGAGGCAGTGGCAGGGCCGACCTACCGGGCACGGTGACGGTGAGGGTGGTGTCCTCCAGAAACCTGTCCGTCCAGTACGTGGAGGGCCTGGAACACAGCCAGGCGTGGCTCAGGGTGAGGGGGGCTGCTCTGAAACAGAACTCAGGGCGCCCCGTCCACACAGACACGCACGCAGGAGGGAGGCGGCGAGGCGAGGGCGGGGAGGCTGGAGGAGGAAGGAGGGAACGTGGAGGAGCAGGAGCGGACAGCCCTGACGGGGGCTGGGGGAACTCTGAGAGCCACGGGGAAATGGGGGTTATTCTGAGCAAGGCTGACGCTCAGAGAAGCGGGAGCTGGGAAACAAAGAGCCCAGGGCCACCTCGCAGGAGCAGACCCCTGCGCGGCTGGGAGGGCCGGAGTCCACAGCACCGGGGGCCTTAGGGAGCCCCCCATGCTTGTCCCTGGAGGGACGGGGAGGGTGGTCAAGTGTGGGGACCCCTGGAGCCTGGCTGTGCGCCTGATGTGGGCGGAGACGGAGGGAGGAGGCGCCCCGGGACTCACCAGTAGACACAGAACTGCAGGCTCTTCATGCAGGGGGAGATCCAGGCAAAGCCCTTACAGCGGCATCCCAGCCTGGGTGAGACAGGCCGGCCCCCGCCTTTTCTCCCGCGTCTCCTCTCCTCTGCTGGCACTTGAGGCCGCCACGGGCCCCCGTGCCCCGCGAGTCCCCCCTCTGGCCGCCTGACTGCTCGCTGCCTCAGGCACGGGGGACGATGGAGAAGGGGGCCGAGCAGGGGGACCCGGGCGGCCCCGGGGAGAATGTGGAGGGGACACCAGGGGCTGCTCTCCTCCTCACCAGCCCACCCCGGCCTCCGGCAACGCCACCCCCAGCCTCACCTGTCTCTCAGGACCTGCCAGTTGGGCTTGGGTTTCGCCAGCTCGAAGAGCCGCCTCCTCTTCCTCCTCCCCCGGGCCGTGGCCGTGCCCGGGGACCTCTGGGTGATGGACAGCCGGCTGTGGGAGAGTGGGTCGTGAGGTCGGAGCTGTTTGCACCCCTCTTTCCTGGGCTCCCGCCCGCCCCCCAGGTCTCCTCGCCCTCCGGAGGGGCGAGAGCTGGACTGAAACCCTGGCTCCACCACCAGCCGGACGTGTGACCGGCCAGGTCCCCTCGGCTCCCTCGGAAGAGAGACTGGCTCCCACCCCTGGACAGTTGCGATTACAAAGTAAGACGTTTACTCATCTCACGAGCACGTGTGAAGTGCCGACTGTATGCCAGGCCCCGGGGTGGGGGGACTGAGCTACAAAGGGGCCCCCGGGAGGCCCAGGGACCATGGGAGGGTCAGCACCAGGATATCTGCCGGGAGGGAGCGCCTGGCTCTCTCCGGGACACCACGGCAAAGACCGCTCCCCACTGCCCCCCGAGCCCACCGCCCACCTCATCTCCTGCACGCCATGCTCATCCTTCTGCAGGACTCGCTCCAGCTCCTGGAGGGCGTCTTCCGGGTCCTGGGGGTCCAGGAACGCCTCCCCGGTCACCTCCTCCGGGGGAACCTCCTCTTCTTGGTCTGGGGATCCCTGTCCCCTGCCATCCAGGTCCTTGGACCCTCGGCTCTCGTACGCGGTGCTGCGGGGGCCCAGGGCATCATCGTCCTGCCCCCCTTCCGACCTACCCTCGGCCTTCGAGCCTCGGGGGTTGTGGAGCGAACTCGGCCAGTGGTCCCCCATGGACTGGGCCTCCCGGCCCTGCGGCCTTGCCCCCCACCACCCAAGTGTGTCTGTGGTCGCCCGGCAACGAGAGAATGGCCTCCTGCATTCTCGGCCGGCCGCATTCCACCCCCAGAGCCCAAGGCTGCCCCTCACCTGACGTCACAGAAGCTCATCACGGGGGCCGCCCCCCCCACCCCGGACTCAGCCCCTCACTCTGTCCTCTCCTGTCACTCTGCCCGCCGGCCTGCACCCACCTCGGGGCTTGGCACTGGCTGGTCCCTCTGCCCACACACGTCTGGCCGGGCTCCTCCCTGGAAAGGCAGCCGCATCCCCGGGTTTCTCTGCATCCCAGCGTCCTGATTTCTCCGTGGCGTTTGGCATCACCTAAAACGATGTTGTTCTCTCCTTCAGTGTCTGTCTCTGCCTCGTGGAGAGTCGCCTCCCCACACCAGGGGCCGAGAGCCTCCGTCCTCCGCGTGTCCCGGTGCCTGGAGCCGCGCCCAGCCTGCAGGAGGCTCTTGGGGAGGAGGTGTTGAATGAATGGTTAGACTGGGGGCAGGGTCCGTGCTGGAACGTACCCGACCCCATTCTGCATGTTTTCCTAGTAAGAGACCCCATCTGTGCTCCGACGGAGGAGTCGGTCCTGGTGTCATAGCTCACCAGGGTCAGCTTAGGAATGAGACCTGAGGGGGATCTGCAGGGGGCTTGGAGGGGCAGCTTCTTCTCTCTTGAAAGGAGACATGAGGAAGGGATGCCGTCTCTTCTTGGTCGTTTTTGGGACTGTCTGTGATGTCTAGAGCTCAGGCAGCCACCTTGTGACCATGAGGCCTGAGGACGTTGAACTGAGAGATGGGTCTTTGGTGTCCTTGTTGAGCCTCTGAACTTAGCAGCCCTGGAGCCTTTGCTGTGTCTGGGCTTCCTGTCACTCGACACAATCCATCTCTTAGGACTAAGTTGTTGCAGCGGGTTTTCTGTTCCTTGCGGCCAAAAGCCCCCTGACTGACACACACCTTTTCAGCTGGTGTTCAGAACAGACTGTCTTATGTTGTCAAAGCAAAGTGATCGTTGCAAAGGCTCCTCGCAGCCCAGACGCCAGGCTCCAGCCTCAGGGGATTCCTCGCGGGACGTCCCGGGAGCCGCATCCCCTGCCTCTGCCACCCCGGGCCCCTGCCCAGCACGACTTCCCCTTCTTCACCTGGCTGTTTCCTGCTCACCGGTCAAGACTCAAGTTCTGTGACCGTCCGGCGGCCTGGGCCCTCCCTGCCCAGCCCTGCCCCCGAGTCCACACGGGCAGCTCCTCGAGGGCCTCGCCCCTCCCTGGGCACGTGGCGTCGCTGGCACAGGCTGGCCGTCCCGAGGGCCGGAGCGGACCCTCGCTGTGTGGGGGAGCAAGTCCGTCACCCGCCGTCTGCAGAGCCCCTTCCAGCTCCTTGTCCCGCCCCTCTGGGCTGGGACTCGCCCTCAGCCGTCAGGAAAGGGGGAGAGGGAAGGGGCTGTTGGAGGATTCCAGGCAGAAGGGCCTCTGAGCATCTGGTCGGATCTGGGAGACCCTCGGGAAACCCCCTCCACTGGCCCGAAGGGTCCCAACCCTCACCTGCGCCCGCTGACTTATGTCCCTCCCCAGCTAAACCCGACTGAGATGGGCAGGTGCCTTCCACGAAAAGATGAATCCACGTGGTTGCAACCAGACGGATCTGTCATTGTTGCAAGTCCTACAAGAAATCTTTGTTCAACGACGAGTCCGCTTTGCCACTAAAGGCAGCTCGCTGAAACTCAGATGAGCTGAAGGCCGTATCTGCCATTTCCAGGGTCCACAGGCGCTCGCCAAGGCAGGCGTCGCTCTGTGCTCTGCTCCTGGGATGACTCTGCAAGAGAGGGGCGTTCCCGGCCGGCCGCATCACCCTCCCGCTGCCCCGAACCAGCCAGGCCCTGATCTGGGGTCACACAGAGGTCAGAGCCCTGCCAGCCCCTGAAGGGGAAGCCAGAGGGTCCATTTGTGCTGCCCAAACTCGAGGAAAAACAAGAAAGCTCACAGCCAAGGAGCCGAGTCCAGGGTGGGGATTTCTGGACGTGGGTGACGTTGTCCCGAGCAGAAGATAAAGGGAAACCAGAATAGGCTGAGGGGGTGGGGAACTTCGATGGGCGACAGAGGGGACGGCAGGTGGCGGGAGAGGAGGGACGCTCTTCGCATGGTGCTGGGACCTGGGGCTCGCGTACTGCAGAAAATAAAATCGAATCCCCACTGGACTGTTTTTCTATTGCTGCGTAAAAAAATCCCCAAAAACTTAGAGGCTTACACAGCAGGAATTTATTATCTGACAGCTCTGGAGGTCGGAAGTCTGAAGTGGGTCTCGCTGGGCTCAAATCAGGACGTTGGCAGGGCTGGTTCCCTCTGGAGGCTCCCGGGAGGGTCCATTCCGGCTCACTCGGCTGTTGGCAGAATCAGCTCCTCCCAGTGGGGGACGGGGTATCTCCTTGACGGCTGTCAGCGGAGGGCTGTTCCCACCCTCCAGAGGCGCCCATGTTCCTCGGCCCATGGCCCCGGCCTCATCTCCAGTCCATTCTCTCCTCCTCCTTATCTCTCTGATCACAGCTGGGAAAGGGCCTCGGCTTTTGAGGACCCGCACGATTAACCCAGGCCTCCTGGACCCTCCAGGTCTGTAACCGTGACCACGTCGGCAGGTCCCCCTGCTACGTGAGTGAACATGCTCCCAGGCCCAGGGGTTAGGATGTGGAGTCTCTGGGGCCGTCATTGTTCCTATCACACCTGCCTCACGCCACGCACAGAAATCAACTCTAAAGGAACCCAAGACTTGAATGTCAAAACAGAACTTTAAAACTTACAGAAAAAAAATAAGGTAGCCATCCTTCTGCCCTTCGGTAGAGAAGGATTTTATTTAACAAGACGAGAACGCGCTCATCATAAATGACCAATATTCAACCATATTCATTTAGTACTTCTGATCATCAAAAGACGTCGAAATAAAATGAAAACTCCAGTCACAAATGGGAAGACATTTGTCACACACATAAAAAATTAGCACCCACAATATATAAAGAACTTCTGCACGTCCATAAGAAAGAGAATAAACCAAGTGAAAAATAGGAAAAAGACATGAAGAGACAGTTCGCAGCGGAAAAGTTACATGGAAACATGAGCAGATACTGGGGGCCACAAATAATCAGGAAAATGAAGTCCACGCGTGCGCACGTGCACGTGATAAGATTGCACGGAGAGAGCAGGGACGGTGTTGCTGGGCGATCGTGAGGGCAGTTCTGCTTTGTTCTTATTCTCGGGTTGGGTAACGACCTCCTAGGGTCCTTTCCTTTATGAAGGAGTGAACGACCCCGTGGGCAGACGACGCAATGATGAGATACCAGAGGGTCACATGTGGACCCATGATGAGCATATGTTAGGAATAACACGTGATTGTTAACCTAATTCTGTGCACTGAGATCCCCACAAAAGAAAAGAGAGGGGGGTAAGAAATGAAGGAGCAGTCCAACAACCCTCTCCAGTCCCTGAGACTTCCTCCACCAGATCTGTTTTTAAATAACTCCAGATCGAGCAGCCTGCAGAGAAAAGCACCCCGATTCTGGTCGGCGCCTGACACGCTCACTCATTTCACGTGGGGGACCGGGCCTGAGGAGGGAGGATGTGGACCGGGACCCGCGTCCCCCGACACGCCCGCTCCTCCTGGATCCCGTGGCCGCTCCTCTCCAGAGACGGCACTGTCGGGCGAGCCGTCCCCAGGGGAGAGTCCACCACGCTGTGGGGAAGCCCACCGGCCGCAGGAGACCCAGACCCTCCCGCTCGGGAGCCGGACCGTGAGGGAAGATGCCGTCCTCGACGTCCCAGCTCCCACAGACACTGCGTGGAACCGAGATTGTCCCGCCGAGCCTGGGACAATCTTCATGGAGTGGAGCCACCAGCCTGGGGCCGCCTGTTAAGTGACAACGCGTAACTGAACCCACCCCCGTCGGGTCCCAAGTGAGTGTGTCACAGCCGCCCCAGTGGGTCCGCTGCCCCAGCGTCCTCTCCCTTTGGCCTGCTCACACCCTCTCCCTGCCCGTGTCATTTCCCCTCCCTCTCGTCACCCCGCAGCCCCACGAGCCGCCTCCCGTCTGTCACGCACACCAGGCCCACCGCCGCCCCCCAGCCTGGGCGCTTGCCTGCCCCTCGATTCTCACATGAAAGGGTCTCGAGTCCCCCGAAGCATCACCTCCTCCGAGAGGCCCTCCCTGACCACCCATCTAAGGCAGGGCTTCCTTCTTCCCAAATCGATGTGCACTTCACTGTGGTTTCACGGCATTTGTCACAATCTGATGGGGCCTGGACTCTGCGCCCAGAACAGGGCCCGCCCGCTGTGGGATTTCCGGACCGGCGGGAGGAAGCATTTCTCAGTCGCCAGCAGTACCACGCGCGGCCACGAGATGCCGCCCGTCTCCAGGGCACGATGGTCCCCCCGCCGAGCGGTAACGTTGGACCGAGGACTCCGGCCTGGGCTATTTGAAGCTCGCCCCCACAGTCCGTCCTGCGAGATGGGCTTCGGCATGGTCGTCCCCATTCCGCGCAGGAGGAAACGGGCTCAGAGAGGCTGTCGTCACCCGGATCCCGCGGGACCCACGGCCTTCAGGCCAGGCTGCCTCCAGCTGGGGCCGCACTTGCAAAACTCGCTGCCCTCGACCAGAGACTAGGATGGAGCAGGGCCTCCCGGGTCTCACCGGCCACAGCTGTGCCCTTCCCTCCTTCAGCGACCTTCTGTGGCTCCCACCTTCCACAAGGTGTTTCCGGAAGCAGGACGCAGACAGGCTTCTTCAGGATGCCTCTCTCGGGAAATGGCCCAGAGTGGACATCAAATACGGTGACGAGAAATTGCTCCCTTCCCTTTATTAGGGTCCCGGCTACGTCGGCTCGGCCTGGAGCTCACGCCCTTCCGCCTCCCCCAGTTTGGCGGGTCTTTTCTGACGGAGCGAGCGGCCCAGGCCCGGGGCAAGAATTTCCTCCCCTCACTCTGTTCTCACGGGTGTCTGTCTGCACCCGTCGTTTCTGCGTTTGTTTTGCAGTGGTTTGAAACCATTGCAGACTTTCTAGAGAAGTTGCCGGAGCACGGCGAGGACTCGTGGACCCTTCACAGGTTCACGGCTGTTAACATTTTCCCCGCTGTGTCTTCGTCTCCATTTTCTCCTGCACGTTTGAAGGCAACTTCGGGCATCGGCCCCTGATCAGCTCTACACGCTCCAGTGTGAGTTTCTAGGACGAGGATGTTCTCTCATGTAACCAGAGCATGACTATCGAAATCAGAGAAAAACAGCGTGGATACAACATTCCCATCTAATCAGGAATTCTTACTCAGCTCTCAGGAGGTGTCCCAATCACGCCCTTTACAGCTGGCGCCGTGTCCTCCCCGGGGGCCGTGGGGTCCCCGAGTCTCATCGCTGCTGACATTCATCTCCATCCTCTGACGGGGTGGCCTCTTCAGGTTTCTCCGCCGTGAGGTACCAGGTTTTCTCTCTGAGATTAATAACAAATCTTTGGGCAGATACGCTGAGACTGTGCGCATCCTCTGTCCTCCCTCTTCAGACTGTCATCCACTAGTTTTACACTTTCTTCTCTTTTTTTAACATCTTCTTTCTTTTTATGGCACGTTGTACCGGTTTTCCATTTACAGAGACGGTACACCCCTTTATGTATGAATTTATTTGAGTCGAAGAAATGGGTCGATGGGCTGATTTGAAGAAACGTATCACCCGTAAGGGTCCAGGCGCACGTGGTGAGAATCGTGACGGTGGTCGAGGATGGAAGGGGGGGATCGAGGCCGTGCGTCCTCCTCCAGCCGCCCTCCTGCTCAGTGGAAGTGTCTCCCCCAGACGATGGGCCTCCCAGGGGCAGTTCCCAGTTTTCCGTGGTTTTAGAGATTAGTGGTCACTTTATTGCAAGCTGTGGAGGAGGGCGGTGGGTCTGCTGGGCCCGGCTCCCCTGGAACCCAGCACCCAATGGTGCAGCGTGAGTCTCCGGCGGCTGCTGTGACAAATCACCCCAGATGTAGTGGTTTAACAAGACGGCTCTATTCTCTTATGGTTCTGGGGTCGGAGGTCTGACACGGCCTCGGTGGGCGAGAATCAGGGCAGTGGGCAGCGGAAGGCTGGTTCCTTCCGGAGGCTCCAGGGGAGAAGCTGTCCCTGCAGGTGAGAAGACAGAAGGGGACGGGGAGACAACCCACACCAGGGAGCCACGGCCAGCAGGGACGGGGTCATCAGGGGCTGAGCAGAGGCCACTGGCGGGAGCTGGGACCCCCCGGGCCTGTCCGGGGGCTGGAGCCACAGAGGTGGTGCCGTCTAAACAAGAAGGGGAGGCGGAGAAACACCCGGCTTCTCCCCTCTTGGCTCCCGGAGAGCCTCCCACGGCGCCATGCTTTCCAAACCTTGTGACGGGAGGTTGCACAGAGGCCCGGCTCCGCGCCCTCCATCCGCACACTCTTGTTCATTTTCTGGAGCAAAACGTCTGTCTCCACCCGTGACCAGGAGACAGACACGGGGGCACAGTGGCGTCACGGCGGCCCCCACCCGGACGTGTGGGCGAGCCCGCGGGGACCAGGCCGGCCGCCCGGACGACGCCATCCCTCGAGCTCTAAGGGCCTGTTGCTGGACGCAGCACCCGGTGTCTGCCTCGCAGCCGTTTTGTGCCAAAAGCCGAGGGGTCTGGTCCCCTTCCTGCCCCTGGGCGGCTGGACCGCAGTACCCATCACCTCGGGGAAGGGACGTGCAGAGGAAGCAGAAACACGGCTTCTGCACCCCGAACCCTCTGAATTCCTCTGAATTCCGGAGCACAGCCCCGTTGCCCGTTCACAGCAGCGAACACCCCCGTCACCCTGAGACCAGACTAAGTTCTTCAACACGGGAGGGGCCGGCGAGCTGGGAGTGAGTCCACGCGGGGGCCCCGCCCACCTCCCCCACTCAGGGGGCGAAGACCACAGAGGACCCGGCAAGGCCTGCGGGATCTGAGGGGGGTGGACGGTATTGCTTCTCAGGAGAGGCCTGGAGGAGGCGGCGTGGGGGGTCTCCATCTGCTGTGTGCTTTGTTAACACACGGCGGGCTTCTCCATCTCGACCCTGGACGTTTGGACTGTTCTCTGGGGTGGGGGCGGGTCATCCTCTGTGGGGGGTGGAGCAGCCTCCCTGGCCCCCACCCACCCGATGCAGGAGCTCCCCGAGTCGTGACAACCACAGATGTCCCCACACGTCACCCAGGGTCCCCGGTGAGCAGGAGCGTCCCCCACAACAGTGAGGCCGGGTGTGGTACGTCCAGTTAGCAGGACAGCAGGACGAAATGCACGCCGTCTGCTCTTGTCTAAAATAGCAACATCCTTCACTCATATTTCAGAAATTCCAACCCTGAAAAGGACGCTACCCTTGGGTTTGGTCTCTCTGACCCTATGAGGAGACACCATCTTTCCCCCACATGGTGAGACCCCAGCAGGAGGTACGGCCGAGGGGCTAGCGGGAAGCTCACGCCAGCGCCCACAGGCTCCCTGCACGCCAGCTGGGTGGGGGCGGGAGGACTGCGGGTCCACAGAGGCCCTGGAGTCGGCAGAGAGAGGGCCAGACCGGGAACTCCGGAGTTTGCTTTCCTGGCTCCACAAAGACCCAGGAGGCCCGGGGCTTTCTAAAATAGGAGTCTCTCCCCTCCTCACCGAAGTTGGGGTCCGTGCATCCTCACCCAGCTCCAGACAGAGGGGCAGACGCTGGGCCCTCCCTCTTGGTATTTTTTCTACTTCTCCGTGTTGAATAACATGTGTCCCAAATGCAGCGCTGGATGGATTTCTGCAGCGACCACGCCCGCGTCACAGCCCCCAGAAGCCCCGTCGGGCCCCTGCCATCTGCTCTCCCTTCCCAACTCCCTCCCTCCGAGAATAACCACCATCCTGACCCATAACAGCACGGATTCCTTCTGGCTGGTTTGGGACTTGATGTCAACGGAATTTTTCAGTATTTGCGTTCTTTTGTGTCTGGCCTCTTAAGCTCAGAAGTACGTCTGTGAGATTCGCCCGTGCTCGTTCTCATCGCCGGGGAATGCACTGAGTGGACGGACCATGATTCACTTGTCCAATCTGCTGTCGACGGGACAGGAGTAGTTCCCGGTCTCGCTCGGCTCCTGACTGTGGAAGGCACGGCCCATCTTGCACACCCCTACTCGGCTGCAAGGGAGGCTGGGAAATGCAGCCTTTCTGAGATGCACCCAGATGAAGACAAGGTGCTGCGTCCAGGGCGTCTGAGGGGCAGGTGGCATTCCCCTCTGAGATGCCTTCAGCAATAAGCAACCAAAAACCCTGCCTCAGATGCACCTCAGCAACAAGGCAACATGTTATCTCCTCCAGAAACAGGCCCCTGGACTTCTCTCCACTCTGCTGCCCTGTGGTTCTCCTGGCTCTGCCTCCTTCTGCGTTGTATTTGCACTCAGATGGGCACCAATATGGCTGCAGCTGCTCCAGACATCTCATCATGAAGCCGCAATGGCCACAGGCAATAAGGGACCATTTTCCTGGGCCTCCCTCTTAAGAGCAAGGACTTTCTGTGGTCAGCAGAGCAACAGCCCCAAAGATGTCCACGTCCAAATCCCCAGAACCTGCAAATATGTTATGTTGCATGGCAAGGGCGAGTTGAGGTTGCAGATGGAATTAAGGTTGCTGATCCACTGACCTTGAGACAGGGAGACTGTCCTGGATTATCCGCGTGGGCTCAATGTAACCATAAGGGCCCTTATAAGTGGGTCCAGGAGGCAAGAGAGAGAGAACCAGACAGAGAGCAGTGTGAGGAGTCAGTCTGCGTTGCTGAAGGGCTCGTGGGCAGTGGCTTCTAGAGGCTGCCCCCCCAGGACCCCCCTCACATCTCATTGGCCAGAAGGGGGCCACATGTCCATGCATAAACCGATCCCCAGCAATGGGGTGGGGCACTGATGAGGACGTGCAGCAGGACCCAGGCAGGACAGATCTCCCCAAGTCCACAGGGTGGGGAGTGGATGCCCACACAGCATCCGGGCTCCGTCCACAAGGAAGAAGGAGGCTGGTGGGCAGACGACGGCCGGCAGCGTCTGCCCCAGGAGCAGAGGGACGGGGACAAGGGGAGGCACTGTTCTGCAGCAGTGGAGGGCCTGGAGGGCGAGGGACGGGGGAGACGCCCAAGGCGGACCGATTATAACTGGAGACCAGATGCCCACCGCCTCGCCCGGCAATCCTTGGCCAATATCTAAAGCCTGTGCCCCCAGGAGCTTGGACTCCACTTGAACTGGGTTGAATCGCGTCTCCCCCAAAAGACACGGTCTAGTCCTACCCACACCCCAGCGATCTGAGAGGACCAGGAGGAACTTCACTCGATAGGGGCCCAAGGCGCCATTAACCCTGACCCCAGGCCAGGACACCTCCGAGCTTGGTGAGGGGGCCCCCTCCCCCAGGCTGGCTCCCAGGAGGCCCAGCCCAGGCTCCCTGAGCCGTTGCCTGCTGACCTGGCCGCCAGCATCTGTTGCCACGGCAACCTGCTCCAGTACCAAGGGCCCCCCAGTGGGACATCATCGGACCAGCTGGTGACATCTGAATACAGACAGTGGCTTAGATGCAAGTATTGTATCGATGCCAACGTGAAATTTCCCGATCTTGACAACTGCCCCGGGTTACAAAACAGAATCCTGGTGATGTGTTTATGGGGGAAGGGGCATCGCCCCTCCCACGTGGTCCTCAATGGCTCAGAAAATGCACGTAAATCTGCGTATGTGCGTGTAGGTATAGACAGACGCAGCTATAGGTGTAGACAGATGTAGACACAGCCAGACAACGCAAATGTGCGAGATGCGGCTACCGGCGACTCTGGGCAGAGTCTGCGGGAGATTCTGGCACTAACCATGAAATTGTCGGCAAGTTTGAAATTACACTCGAATTAAACGTTATGCAAACAATACCCAAAGTGCAGAGTTTTGGGCCCCCGGAGAGTCGACTCTGCGGGTCGAGGGGGCCCAGAATCCAATTTAAGCGGTGGCTGAGGATGAGAAGGGTGTCGTGGGTTGAACTGTGTCCCCCAAACTGATATGTTCAAGTCCAGACTCGGGCACCTGTGAACATGACCTCGTCTGAAAATAGGGGGTTTGCAAACGGGATCCAGTGAAGATGGGTCATGCTGGAGTAGGGTGGGCCCTAAACCCAGTGACTGGCGACCTTACGGGTAGAGGGACATACGGGCACAGACGCACAAGGGGAGTCACGGAGCACAGGTGGAGACGGGAGCCATGTGTCTACAAGCCAAGGGCTACAGGTGCCCCCAGAGCTGGGGGAGATGGGACATGTCCTCCCAGAACCCCCAAGGGAACCAGCCCTGCCGACACCGTGACTGCGGACGTCCGGCCCCCAGAGCTGAGAGAATAGGTTCCTGTGGTTTAAGCCTCCAGTGTGTGGTCAGTGGGACAGAGCCCAGGAGATGACAGAGGGCACCTCGGGCAGGAGGTGGCGGTGGGATCCCTCACCCCCTTGGGTGAGACTGAGGAGGGGACAGAGGGGACAGGGCGGAAACGCAGGGCCCAGCGGGGCTGGGGGACATGGGAGCCATGCCGGGCAGTGGGCAGAGCAGGGACCGAGACTCGGCGCCCACGGCGCCCTCTGGCGGCCGCGGGGAGAACAGACCGAGGGCGGCGCGCCGGAGACCCGGGCGAGGAGGGGACGGCGCTGGTCCAGGAGGGACGGTGGGGGGATGGATGGGGATGGCGGAGGGGATGTGAGGGGATGGTGTGGGGTGGGGGGATGGGGGGATGGTGGGGAGGGGTGAGGGGGGCCAAAGAGGGATCAAGAAATGGGCAGCTTCTAGGAAATGTTTTCATATCCTTTTTATTGACATACAGCTTATATATAGCAAAGCGCAAAAATCCGAAGTGTATCAAGCCCAGTGAAAGCTCAATTTTTTAAAAATTGAAATGGAAGTCACATAAAATAAAATATTTTTAAGTGAACAATTCAGTGTCATTTACTACATTCACAATGTGGATCCAGAACCTTCCATTACCCCAGAATAAACCTCATCTCCATCAGCAGTCACCCCCACCCTCTCCCCAGCCCCTGACAACCGTGAACCCACGTTCTGTCTGTGGATGTGCCTGTTCTGGACATTTCACATCAGTGGAATCACACACCGTGTGTCCTTCTGTGTCTGGTTCTCTCACCGAGCATCGTGTGTTCAGGGTCCGTCCACGGTGTGGCTGTGTCAGGGCCTCACTCCTCTTCATGGCTGCGTCGGATTCCAGTGTGTGGGTGGACACGTTGTGTGGGTCCATCATCCACTGAGGGACATTTGAGCTGTTTCCACTCTTTGGCTCTTGTGAATCGTGCTGTATGAACGTTAATGTACAAGTTTCTGTTTGAGGAGAAGTTTTCAATTCTTTGGGCACACCGAGGAGTGGCATTGCTGGGTCGTGTGGTAATTCCACGTGTAACTTTTTGAGGAGATGCCAGTCCTTTCCACGGCAGCTGCACCATGTTACATCCCACCACCGTGCGGAGGGTCTCAATTTCTCCACGTCCTCACCAACACGCATCTTCCTTTCTCTTGACGGGAGCCATCCTATGGGTGGGAAGTGGTCCCTCCTTGTGGTTCTGATTCGCATCTCCCTGATGACTAGCGATGTTGAGCGTCTTTTCATGGGCTCGTTGGTCACTCGTGTATCCTCTTTGCACAAGTGTCTATTTGGATCCTTGGCCCATTCTTTAATCAGGTCATTTGTCTTTTTGTTGCTGAATTTTAAGGATTTTTAAAATATATTCTGGGTACTTGACCCTCGTGAGCTCAGCGAACACTTATAAACAAACTCACCCCACAACCACCACCCGGATGAAACTATCGACAGTGACAGCTCCCCCAGGCCATCGTCACCGCCTCCTGTCACCACCCCCCAGGGGACGCCATCCTGACTCTACCTCATAGATGCCTGTTTCCCGCTCTGGAACGTCTTACACACGGAATTGCACAGCGTGCCCTTCTGTGTCTGGCTTCTTCGGTCAACACTCAGTCGAGGGTCACAGTGGTGTCGTGTGTAGCAGCTCATCTTCTCGGGGACGGTCCTGGGAGTCTGGAGGGCAGAGCCTCTGGGTTTGCTGGTGGGCGGGACTGAGTGGGGCCGAGAGTGGGGAGGTCCAGCGGGACCCCCCCATCCGCATCCCCCACATCCAATCCGAGCACATCCCAGAGGTTTTACATCCGCAGCCTCTCTCAATCATGTCCCGTCCACTTCTGCCCGCCCCAGTCCACACCCGCCCCCTTGTCTGACACTGCCCAGCCCCTCCCTGGTCTCTGTGCTGCCCAGCAGGCCCCTCCCTCCCAGACGCCGGAAGGTCTTTCTAAAACATTACTCAAAACGCGTTGCCCCCGTAGCTCCCCATCGCCCAGGGATAAAGTCCACTCCTCACAGGGTCCATCTCTCGGGCCTCCGGCCTCCTGGACGTGCCCGGGTGCCGAGCGCGTCCCGACCTCGGGCTCCACGCAGCTCTCCTCCTCCTCCGTGTCCTGTCTCCTCCTTCAAGAAGCTCCCCAAGGGCAGGGGCTCCAGGAGCTCAGACTGGGTCAGGACCCCAAAACCTAGCGCTGTGAAACCACCACTTCCCAAGCGTGTGGATTCTGAGGTCATGACCTCGGGGAGGTAAGCGTGGTGGTCGCGCCTGTCCCTGCTCTGTGATCTCAGGAACGCGGCCAGATGACAGGAAGGCCAGGCGCTCACTTGCCCCGGGTCTGGAACCTTCACTGGGATGGCTGGCAGGACCCTCCTCAGCCCCTCCATGTGGCCTGGCTTCCTCCCAGCACGAGGGTGACCGTCCCGAGAGAGAAATCCAGGCCAACTCAATCCTTCCTACGGCCTGGTCTCGGAGTCACACGGCGTCCCTGCAGCCACGTCCTGCCGCTCCGAGCAGACAGCCCACTCGAGTTCCAGGGCAGGACACACAGACACGCCTCCGCGGGGACAGGCCAGGTCTGGGAGAGCACGAGGGACCAGAAATACCGCCCAGTGGCCCCTTTAGAAGCCGCGTCTGCAGCCGGGGGGTCCCCAGCTCCCCGCTCGGGGCTCGGAGGGCACAGACACTGGGTCAGCATCTGCCACACGAGAAAGGAACCGTGGATGTTGAGCGCGCGTGCGAGCCAGCCACTGCGCGAGCCACGCCCCACGCCTCCTCTCGTGTGGCGGGAAAAATCATCCAGAACCGAGAAAGGGGCAAAAAGATCGTCCCAGACCACAGTCTCCCCCGGGCACTGGGGACATTCAGGCCAGGTGACTCTCTGGGGGGCCATCCTGGGCGCTGTGGGGGGTGGAGCAGCATCCCTGGCCCCACCCACTCGATGCCAGGAGCACCCCCACTGTGACACCCACAGACGTCCCCAGACGTGGCCCAGGGAAGGCACTCTGTGACTTATTCTTTGCTCTTGCTGATGCCCAGGCTTGTGGGGTCACATGTTAACCTGAGGACGACGACCGGGGAACAAAGGGGTTCTGTCCTCACGGCCCCGGAAGGCGCTGACCAGGTCTGCTCCGCCTTCGACTCAGAATCTGTAGAGCCCTGGTCTCCGTGCAGAGGCTCTGCGCCCCGCCGCTCAGCTCGCCCTCGCATGAACCTCTGACTCGCGTGGTCGCTGATGTTGGAACGCGGTTTATGTCGTCAACATCTCGAAAACTCCCCAGCCCCCAGAGTTGAGCACGAGATCAGCACCTCATCTCACACGTGGGGAAACTGAGGCTGAGGGGCGGGGCTTGCCCCTGGTCCTCTGCAGGGAGCGTGGGAGCCAGGGCCGCAGTCCAGGATCCACGCTGCCTCTCTGACCTCGAGGAAGAAGGAGCGAGCTTCTGTGGCTTGGCCGGGGGAGCCGAGGAACTGCTGGGGGCAGAGCGTGGGTTGTGGGGGGCCTGGGCGGCCTTTTCTGGGGACGTGGGGACTGGAGAGGTGAGAGGGAGGGGAGACTGGCAGCGGTCAGGTGGCTGGGGGCCTTCCTGCGTCACCACGGCCACCCAGCCGTGGGCTCCCAGGGAGGGGTGGAGGCTGGGGTGGGAGTGCACGGGGTGAGCCAAGCTGAAAAGATCCAAGTCCAAGGCATCCGTCTCCACTGCTGACACCAGCTGCACGTTCGGGGGTCCCCAGAACCACCCCCAGGCTCCATAGGGACTCGCAGGACTCCCCAACCCAGAAGAATGGCTCCAGGTCCACCCCAGCCGCGCGGGGCGCACGGGGCGGGGTCACGTCCACCGCAGCCATGGGGGGCGCACGGGGCGGAGTCACGTCCACCCCAGCCGCGCGGGGCGCACGCAACAGAGTCAGCAGAAACCCCTAACCGGCCTCCCACGGCCCCTACAAGTCCCCTCCGTCATGCGTGTCACCGGGGCTCCGTCACAGGCGTCATGGACGCATTGCCCACAGGGCATCTCAGTCTCCAGGGCCACTGACTCTGTGACCCTAACCCACAGGCTGGTCCGTCTGGCCTGGCCGGCTCCTGTCAGGGGTGACACGGATGACTCCCCCCCCAGACCCCTCTGGGCGAGGTTAAACTGTCTACAGTCACAGACGTAAGGCGGAGCCTCACCCACAGCCTCCACGCCCCGCCTGTGCCCGGCCAGCCCTGTCCCCACCCCACCAGCACCCGGCAGGACACAGGGTGCTGGAGAGGAAACTGAGTCACAGAGAAGGGCGTGAGCTGTCAGGATTCACAGTCAGGCCGTGTGGTCCTGGCGGGAGGGAGGGGGCGTCCGCGCCTCTGGGGGGGCGGGGGCAGGAGGAGCCTGCGGGGACGTGGGGACGCGGGAAGGCAGCGGGCCTGAGGCGAGGCTTGGGGTCCGCCCAGCACTGGTTCGGATCACCGTCCTGCCACCTGCCAGCTGGGCGGCTCTGCTTCCCCGTGCCTCAGTTTCCCCACGTGTGAATGGGGTCGGCAGGGTCTTGGTGAGGATTCAGCGGGTCGTCTCACCCAGTATGGGCTCAATAAAAGGGCCCCGCGCCTATCTTATGTGACTCTGGGGGGACGTGCTGGTGACATCTCCATCGTCCCGGGGAGGGAGGGTAAACTGAGGCCCGGAGAGCCAGGACTGCAGCCCCTGCAGCCAGACGCCCGCCCCAGGCTCGGCCCCCGCGTGGCGAGGTGGGTGGGCGGGAGGTGCGCACAGCGGGTCTGCTCTCGCCGGTTCCTCTCTATTGAAGTCATTTTTCTGCTCCCGCCCGCGGAGGAGCCGAGAGGAAAACAAACCCTAATTGAATCGCGCGGAGGGACGGGGGCGGAGCAGGAGGAGCCTGTGATCGCCACCCTAACGTGATTACAGCCACCATCGTGGCTGCGCGGTGCCTGCTGCCGCGGGGCGCGCGCGCTGAGCTCCCTCCGCGCGAGCTGGTCTCATCCCGGCCAGTGACCCGCGCGGGGCGCCGACACCAGACGACCACGTGACCGGCTGGGCTACACCGCCGGCGGGCTGAAGTCCACTGCGGCAGCTCCCCGCGCATGCCGGGTTCACATTTCCAGCCCCACAGATGTGGGGTGCAGGGGAGGCGGGCAGGATGCGCAGGCTGCAGTGCGGGGCGCACGGGGTGCGGGGCCGTGGCGAGCTATGCAAGGTTTCGGAGCAGGGGCAGAGGTGAAGGCGGGGCGGACTGGGGCGGGGGGAAAGTGGGGCCCAGGCTGTGGTGGGGTGGGCTGGGTTTCTGAGCCCCTCCCCTCCAGCTCTGGACATCCCTGCTGCCCCCATCTCCTTCCACTCTTGGATCCTGCTCCTTTTGCACAACCCGTCTTGACTAATGCGCTGACGCAAGCTCTCTCCCTCACTCCAGGGCCACCTTCCCCCGCTCTGAGAGATGTACAGATCTCGGGCCTCCGGGTGCTGCCTTCCTCCCCTTCCTTCCCTTCCGGTGTCAGACTGGGCACCGCCAGGTCAGCGCTGCTTCTCCTTCCTCAGAATGGTGACTCGCGGTGTCAGTGTTTTGGAGGAAAAAAAAGTCAAACTGGCTTAAGCCAAGAAGGGACTTGATTAGCCCTCTGAACTAACATGGTGTGCAGTTATGGACTTCAGGCACGGCTGGATCCAGGTGCCCACAAGCTCACCAGGCATCTGATTCCTCGTCTCTTCACTCTACTGCCCCCTGTGCTGACTCCACTCTGAGACAGGGGCACCACTTTATGATTTGCACAAATCAGGTGCCTTCTGCTGGTGGTGGCCCTGGATGCCCACAGCCCTCCTGAGAGAAGAAAGACTCAGGATGGCGGCCAGGCTCAAAGGAGAGAGTGTCGACGCCTCCTTCTCCTGCACCCTGGGCTGAGCACTGGGCTGCAGCTGGAATGGCAGATGGTTCTGATCAGGAAGACATTACAAGGCAGCGTGTGACACTAGGGAGGGATATTCATATCCCTCGAGGTCGGGGGTCCGACCTCGTGGGGGTGCTGCCCTGAGGTCAGGGCGGTGGGGGGAGACCTGAAGGCAAAGTGAGGGAACATGGGGGAGGGGAGTGCTCCCACCAGGGAACCAGCATGGGGAGTGGAGGGAGGGGCCTTCCCCAGCCCAGGGTCCCCTTATGTCCTCTGGGGCGTCCTGAGGCACGGGGCAGCCATGGCACACACGCGCACACACGAGTGTGCACAGGTCCATGTTACATAGCCACACTCACACACGCGCGACATGGTTACATGCGCGCACATGGGTGCACACAGAGAAACACGTGCACGGCCTATGCAGACACACAAGCACACGCTTGTTAACACACAGAGCTACACTGTGCATAATGCACTCATGTGTTTACACCCGCACTGTGGCACATGTGCACAAACACACAACTGCACTCATGCACGTGGCTCCATTAACACGCACACTTGTGTGCACACGGCACACACTGCAGTTGCATGCATGCACAGAGGGAAGTGGCTGTGTGCATGCACGCAGACATGGTGCACACACAGGTAATCACACACGCAGGCTGCCCAGCAGCGCGTGGCGGGTGGGGAGGAGGAGAAGGGGCCCGGTTGCCCTGGCAACACATCCTGGGACCCACAGCCTCGTCAGTGCGGCTCCTCTGGCGCCGGCAGCAGGGGGAAGGCTTCCTGGGACCCTGACCCCGCACAGAGGCTCCTGGGGGCTTCCTGACGGCCTGAGAGGCTGGGCCTCGTGGGGGCAAGGGGAGAGGAAGGAGCCAGGCCAGGGGTCGGCACAGGAGATGAGCCCGGAAGAGGGGATCTGTGGGGAGAGACCACCTGCCCCGGGGCGTGTGAGGGGGCACAGCAAGGCCCCGCCCAGGGGACAAGACGCCCACGGCCCACCCCAGAACCCCAGAGGAACCCGGCTCCACTGTGGGGTCCGAGGGGCCCCCGGCACTGAGCCAGAGTCAAGGGGAACCCGCCCGGGCCTTGGCCGCACTCCTGTCCTGTGGTGCAGGTTCCGGCCAACTCCTTCCTGGACCCGTCTGCACCCTCGTTGCCCCGGCCGTGGACGATGCGCACACAGGGGCCCAGGAGCGGATAACCGCGGGCACAGCCCCGGAGCAGCAGCTGCACACAGTAGGGCCACGTCCCGACCCTCCCGTCCCAGCTCCTGGTTTCTCCACCAGGTGACGTGGGGCTTCCAGGCTGGGCTTTCCTGAGGCTCACCGAGGAGGCCTTGTCTCCAGCATATAGTGGGAGCTTAATAAATGCCCGTTGGCAAAGGGACTTGACACTCAGGTGTATTTGCTCTCTTGGCCGCCCGAAATCCACCCATCTGCCACGGCCGGTGCTGCTGTGCCCGGCCGGGGGGCCACGTCGGGGGACCCGTGCCAGGCTGGGGGCCCACGTCGGGGGACCTGTGCCAGGCTGGGGGCCCATGTTGGGGGACCCATCTCCCCCAGACTGGACGGAATGATTCTGTGCTTACTCCCCAAAGCCCCGGGGGCAGTCACTGCCGTGTCCGCCTCTTACTCAGGGCTGGAGCAGACATGGCCGCACAGAGACAAGGCCCCTTCCCCGGCTGGCCGAGAGGACCGGGAAGGCTTCTCGGAGGAGGTGCCATTGCAGCTGAAGCCCGAAAGCAGAGAAGCTGGGGGTGGAGGCACAGCCTGTGTGCAGACACAGACGGGAACGGCCTGGAGCGGGCTCCCCTGCTGCCCCCTGGCCCCGGGGGTCTCCAAGTCATGGACAAGGGGAGGGGCCGGCCTCCTGGCTGCAACACTTGCTTTCTGATTCTGTCTGACCACAGGGCCCGGGGCAGACAAATGAGGACGAAGGGCAGGTCAGCGGGGGCGCCCCCA
Organism: Ceratotherium simum simum; assembly: GCF_057802395.1. NCBI lineage: Eukaryota > Metazoa > Chordata > Mammalia > Perissodactyla > Rhinocerotidae > Ceratotherium > Ceratotherium simum. The sequence continues at coordinate 16,484,270 of NC_141938.1, read as the reverse complement.
CGATGGCAGCCGACGGCATCCGAGAGGTCCCCATCGGTGATGGCACCACACGTCCGGTCTTCGTCCCCAAGCGGACAGAGCCCGGAAGGGGCAGACCCCAGCATCTCTCCCCCTGGCAGCCACAGGGAGGGCTCGGGCTCGAGTCCTGGCTCTGGTGAGCGAGGCCACCCTGGGCGAATGACTGACCACTCTTGCCGCCCGTGAAACGGGACGAGAGCGGCCTCTGCCCTGTGAGTTGTAACAGGGACGGAGCAGGAGGACGGGCCCCCACCCAGATCTGCTGAATAACGGCAGCGCTCCTCATAACAGGCCCTGGGGTCCCCAACGGCCCCACCCCCCGAGACCCTGCCTCCAGCCCCCACCGCATGGAGGACAGACCCCCGGGGCTGAACAGGTGGAGAGGACCACACCATCCTGCCCGGAATTCAAGGCAGAATTCCCCTCCTGTTATTAAACAGCAAAGCAGGCAGCTCTGCACCCCCGCATTCTCGAAACACCTTTATTGCACTAAAAACAGCATTTATAAACAAACACGTTGGGGGAGAGCGTCTTAAAGGTTTACCCAGTCAACTCAGAACACAAAGATATCAAACACTGCGGGGGCTGTAAAATGAGGGGCCCCCCCCCAGGGAGAGCGGGGACGGGAGTGGTCGGGGTCAGAGAGAAGGGAGGGGGCGAGCTCCAAGCATCTAACTCCATGCAGGGGCCTCTGCCGCCTCTGGCCCAAGGGCCTGGCCCTGGTGATGCCCAGGTCCAGAGGGGAGGGGGGCAGGGAGCACAGAGGAGCAGGCCCAGGACGGAGACCGGGGAGTCATGGGGAGGGACCCCGCTCCACAGGCCTCCTTCCTAGCCTCAGGTGCACATCTGGTGCTTCTCCAGGACGTGCAGAGGGGAAGGTGCTCCTCCCGCTCTGGAGGGTCTGTGCCTTCACCCCTCCCGTGGGGGGGGACCCGGAGTGAGGGGGGACAATGTTGGAGCAGGGACGGGCACCCCAGGGCCCCCACGGGCTGCCCTGGTCCATCGGTGCCCAGCGCGCAGCCCGGGAGAGGCGGAGGAGCAGAGCTGGCCCGGCCCCTACTTCCAACTGTATCGTTTCTGTCTCGTCCAGCTGGGAAACCACCAAAAAGACATTCACGGACCACATATGACACAACAGTTAGCAGCATGAAAAGCCACAGCCAGGGTCCCCCATCCCACTCCTGTGTCCCACCCACCCCACCAAGACTTATTTACACACGTGGGGTAAAAGCCACGGCCGCCAGTCACCAGGCAGCCCCCCCTGGCATCCAGCTGCCATGGATGCTGCGCAGGGGGTGGCGGGGCGGCGGCCCCCAGCATGGAGGGACGGGGAGGAGCGGGGGCCACGGGCTGGGGCTGCTCTCTAGGCACCTTCTGAGCAACGCCCTCCAGGGGAGGGAGGCTCCGGACCCCCCAGCAGGGCCGCAGGGGCCCCAGCAGGCGCCGGTGGACTAGCCAGGCAAGTCCATGCCCAAAAATCAAGCAAAGAAGGGGCAGGAGGAAAGCGCTGACAGCAGGGCTGTGTGGCTCGGGGGACAGGAGAGGAGCTAGGGGACTTCCCCCATCGCGAGCCGCCTTCTCCACGAGACTTTCACCAGCAGCGGCTCTCAGACGTGGAGCCCGCCGCCCTCTGACCGGCTCTCGCCTCCCGAGCCTGGAGAACTGAGGGCTGCCCGGAGCCAGCCCAACCCGGGAGGGGGTGCCTCCCGCAGCCCCGTGGGGTGACACTGGCCTGGCCCTGCCCTCTGAGGGGTGCCTGGCCGCCTGGGGGAGGAGGACGCTCGTGCAGCAGAGAAGATTCGGCTCAGCTCAGGCTGGCCACCTCCAGGCCTGTGGCACGGCCGCCTCCTGGCTCAGGTCCCAGGGCTCTGAGAGGGTGGACCGGGGTCCGGGGCGAAGGACTCGGGCACAGGGGGACACTCAGCCCTGCAAAGTGGCCCCTCTCTTCCTCCTCCGGAAAAAGTGAATCCATGAAAGGCAGCATCCCGGTCACCGTGGGCAACCGAGGACAGCCCAGCATGGCTGCAGCATCAGGACCGCCGGCCGAGTCTACACCCGGCTCCCGGTCAGGCCTCGGTGGGGACGGAGGCGGGGAGGAGGGGGCAGGGGGCTTTCACAAGAAGGGGAGCAGCGCGGTCAGGGGCAGCTCCTTCTCCCCCAGCAGGGTGTCTCGCTTGAGGCTGCTGCCTTTGTTGACCACCTTGATCCTGAGAGCCAGCTTGCGCACGCTGGCGGGGCCCAGGCCGTCGAAGAAGAAGTCTTCGTTGAAGACCGGGTGGCGGCTGTTCTTGATGACGGTGCTGCGTTGTTTCTGCAGCTTCCCGGGCACGAGGCAGAGGCCCACGCAGCAGTTGATGCTGCGCGCGTCGCAGAGCCGGTCGTAGAGGCCCTCGGCGGCCAGCAGGCGCACCCGCAGGCGGGCCTGGGCCGCCTCGTACTCGGCCAGCAGCCGCACGCTGCCCCGCAGGCCCATCCTCACCGCGTGCTCCGCGCGGGGCGCGCCGGGCTCGGGGCCGGGCTCGGGGGCGGCCCTGCGGGTCAGGCGGCGCCGCGCGCCGGGGCTGGTGTCCGGCGTGCTGTCGTCGGCGGAGAGGGAGCCGTGCCGGCCCACCGAGTGCTTGAGCTGGCTCACCTTGGCCTGGCTGTCCTGGGCGAAGCCTTTGAGCAGCGACACGGAGCGCGAGAGCAGGGGCGACCCGAAGGGGGAGGACTCGGCCGAGGACCCCGTGTCGCTCTCCCCGCCGCTGACGCAGCGGCTGGGGCTCCCGAGGGCCCCGTCGCCCCCCGGCCGGCGCGCGGCGCGCGGGGAGCCCACCTGGGCCAGGGCCCCGTGCTCGCTGTGGAACAGGGACTCCTTGCGCCGCGTGTGCGGGCTCTCGGCCAGCGTGGCGAAGCCGTAGGCCGTCTGCGCCTTGGGCACCGAGGGCAGCGCCATGGCGCCCTGCGCCTGGGGGGCGGCGTCGGCGGCCTCCTCCGCCGGCCAGTCCTCGGCGCTCTCGACCTCGATCACGTGCCGCGTGGCCGCCTTCAGCAGGCTCTTGCTCTCGGCCGCCAGCTTGGCGGGCAGCCGGGGGCTCCGGGGGGCGCGGCGGGGCGCGGCCGGGGCCGGGGTCTGCTCCGACGGCGCGGCGCCCGGCTCGGCCTGCGCCTCGGGCTCCGCGGGGCCGGCGGGCAGCTTGGGGGGGATGAAGAAGTCCGGGATCTTGTCCGGCGTGAGCACGTTGCTGTACAGGGGCCCCCTGGAGGCCTTGTCGACCCCCTCGGCGCCCGCGGGGCCGTTCTCCCCGGACCCCCGGAGCCGCTCCAGGAACCACATGTTGGTTTTCTTCATGGGGGCGGCGGGCGGAGGCCAGGAGGGGTCTGCAGGGTCTGGGAAGAGAAACAAGGATCAGAGCTGCAGGCCCCACGCACGGGGGCTGGAAGGGGGCTCCGGGCACCTGGGGGGGCACCTGGACAGGGCCCGGCCGCAGGGGGCCAGCAGGGTCACTCTGGGTTGTCGCCGGGCGCTGCAGCCCAGGCCGGGGGCGGGGCGGGGCGGGGTGGGGCGGGCCCTCCCCCTCCCCCCTCCCCTCCCCCTCCCCCCTCCCCTCCCCTCCCTCCCCCCTCCCCTCCCTCCCCGGAGGGACCCTCTCAACTTCCCAGCACCGAAGCGGAGCCCGGGAGATGGGGGCGGCGCCGACTCCCGGGCAGCCCCGGGGGACAGCAGCCCCTCCGCCCCCACCCCCGACCCCCATGTCCCGGACCTCAAAGCCCTTTCTAAAGGGTCCCGCTCCGTCCGCAGGGAAGACGCCCCAGGGCGCAGGTGGACCCCCGCTGTCCCAGCTCCGCCCCCCAGCTCCCACCCACCTGTGGCTTCTCCCGAGTTGAGGGTCCAGGCATCCGGGGGGGAGGGGAGGGAGGTGAGTGTGGGGCTGACGGCGCGGCCAGCCGACCCTCCCCCATCCCCCATCCCCCATCCCCGTCCCCCTCTCCCTGCCCCTCCCCCCCGGACTCAGCCTGGGGCGGGGTGGGGTCCCGGCAGCCCCCGCGGGACCTGGGGGCCCTGCACCCACCTGCCCGGGTTGGGGCGGCCGGAGGCTGGATGCTGTCCGGCGGACACTCCGGGGTCTGGGCGCCGAGGCTCCGGCCGCGTTCAATACGGCGCAGCGCGGCGGCTCATTCACCGGCGGGAAGCCGCCCAGGCCGCCGTATTCCTCCGAGTAGAGCCGCGCGCCGCTGCCCCGCCCGCGCCGCGTCCCCGCAGCATCCGCCCCCACGGGGGGGGGCACCGAGGACCGGGGGGGAGGGGTGCAGGCGGTCCCTGATACCCCCGTAGCGCCGTGTCTGCGCACCCGCGGAGTCGGGGACCACAGGAACCCCGAGCCCTGCTTCCGTTCATGGAGGGGCACGGACCCACACCTGCTGGGGCCGTTTCTCTGCTGAGCAGGTTTCCGCATTACAACGATGAGTAAAATGATAGTAATAATAACGCAGCTGAATTTATTATTGAGCTTTCTCTGTGCCAGCTCTTGACGTCCTCCCCCTAACTCTGGGGGGGGGGGGCCTTGCTGCCCCAGTCTGTAGACCAGGAAGGTGAGAGTTTCCTTCTAGAATTAAGGACCAGGCATCTGCTCAGTGCAACCTCCCAAGAAGCCGGCAGGGAGCTGCCCCTTCATTTCACTGACAGTGTTTACTGACTGGACACTGGACGGTGACCTGGACGCTGGGGACACGGCTGTGACGAGGGACGCAGCTCCTGGCTTTGTGATGCTCCCAGTGGGAGGGACCTGACAGAGAGGCACACAGGCACGAGACAATTGTAGGTCTAGTGACAAAAATGTAACAGGAAGCTGTGCCTGGAGAGAGGACAGGGCACCCACGTGCTGTTCCCAGATCAGGAAGCCCACGAGGGACAAGCCTGGGACGCGACCCCGGCCTGGCAGCTCCTGGGACCACGGGGTCCCTCGGATTTCCACCCCTTCTGTCTCGTGATCCGCCAGCCCAGACTTCCCTGCTGCCTCACTCCTTGCCCTCCCTCTCAGCCTCAGTTTCCCCTTCCTTTTTTTTTTGTGAGGAAGATTGGCCCTGAGCTAACATCTGCCAATCCCCTTTTTGCTGAGGAAGATTGGTCCTGGGCTAACATCCATGCCCATCTTCCTCTACTTTATATGGGACACTGCCACAGCATGGCCTGACAAGTGGTGCATCGGTGCGTGCCCGGGATCCAAACCGGCAAACACCGGGCCACCGCAGTAGAACGTGCGTACCTAACTGCTTGCACCACTGGGCCGACCCCTCAGTTTCCCCTTCTGGAACCCAAGGCCGACCGGTCCAAGTCCAGTCTCGGTTTTTGAGGAGCCACCGAGACAGAGTACGACCAGGACTGAGGCGGACTCGGGGAGCCTGGGCTTCATTACATCGTGATTGGGCAGGAGCCTCCTGTGTTCCCAGAATGTCCCCAAGCCTCGTCATGGCCCGAGCTGGGATGGGGCTGATCTGGAGTGACCACGGGTTCAACAGCAGAACGTGGTGCAGGGGGGCCCTGGAGGGGAGCCCCAGCCCTCCAACGTCTCCACTCGACTTCAGCCTGGGGTGGGGTTTAGGGTCCCGCTGTCCAGATGGGGAGAGCGAAGCTGCCGTCCGTGGCCCCTGCTGGGCCTGGAGCTGTGGGAGGAAGGGCGACTCCTGGAACAGTGCTCTCTCCTGCAGCAGGCATGAGGGGGGCCTCGGGGACCACGGGCCACCGTCCTCCACAGCAGAGACAGTGACAATGGGGTCCAGGAAGGGGAAGTGACCAGCTCGGGTCTTCGAGGAGGGACAGGCCGGCCTGGGTACTGGGGCCTCCCTCCCCGTTCACGTCTGCGCGGCTGGGGGCAAGGTCTCTCCTCCCCGATGGGTTGGGGGAAGAGGCAGTGAATTGATTGTGTGCTGGTTCCTGTGCTAAGCAACTGGGGACTCTAATCTGGATTCGGGGTTCGAATCCTGGGGCCGGCCCTTCCTGCTGGGTGACTTCTGGCAAGTGTCCCGACCTCTCTGTGCCTCCGTCGCCTTGTGGTCCATGGGCATAAAAACCGTCCCTGCATCACGGCATCAGAGGGAGGACTCAACAGGTTACACGTGCAGAGCGCTTAGAGCAGGGGCCTAGAACACGTGCCGCGTGAGTGCTGGTCGACTTCATTTCCGACGCTGCTCCCCGTGAGGAAGGGGGCCCAGCCGGGGGAGGCCTTGCCAGGCCCAGAATCGAACCCCAGACCCCTGACCCCACCACAGCCTAGCTCAGCGAGATGCCCCACCCCATCACATTGGGGGCTGGGGAAACTGAGGCCCAGAGGGGTGAGGTACCTGGGGACGGATGCCTGTCCTGTGGGCCCCTGCAGACGACACCCCGGGAGGAGCGGGGGCGGGGAGGCTGGTCCTCACAGCTGCTGAGCTGGCTCCGGGGTCCGTAAACGGGAACCTCTCCCGTCAACAAAACCTTCTGCCTCCTCTGCGGAGCGCTGTGGCAGGGCCCCCAGGACTCCCCCACACCCTGAGCTGCAGCCTTCCCGGAATCAGAGCTGGGAGGCTGCAGGCCTAGGCCCACACCGGGGAGGGGGCCCCGGTGGTATCCACCAGCCCCTCCTGCCCCTCCAGAGTCATGCAGCCTCACGACGGTGACCTCGGGCCTCAACACCCCTAGGGACCCGCTGTGTGGGGAGCGGGAGTGGCGGGTCCAGGCAGGGGCCGGGCTGAGTCGTAGGCTGCCCGCCGCGGCGTCCAGCGGGAGGAGGCACAGGGAGGTGGCTCGGAGAAAAGGGCCTGAGATCCAGGAGCGGCTTTGTGCCCCTGCAGGTTCCCTCTGAGCTGTGTTGTCCCCTGGAAAAGGGGAGCGAAGGCCTGTCCACGAGCTCCCAGGAGGGACCCGGGCCGACAGGGCCCAGGGGAGGGCCGTTATCCCCGGTTTCCAGGTAAGGAAACTGAGGCACGGGGGAGGGGCCCGGTTCTGCAGGGCGCTCAGTTCAGGGAAGGGAATTTGAACCCATGTCTCTACTGCCTCCCACCCCAAGGCTCCCTGAGGGCGAGGCTGGGGCAAGGAGCGTTTGTTGACTGAATAATTGAAGGTAGAATGGGGCAGGAGACAGGTGTGGGGTGTCACCGCTGTGGGGGTGACACCCTGGACCCGGCTTTCCCAGCTCAGGGAGCAGGACGGGGGAGGTGATTGGCAGATCCCGGCTCTGCCACCTCCCAGTGGTGAGGCCTTGAGCAAGTCGCCTCGCCCCTCTGAGCCTCCGTTTCCTCATCTGTGAAGCGTGGAGAAGTCGGGCACCCCGAGTGTGTGGGGTCTCAGCACAGGCCCCAGCAGAGTGCTAGATAAACAGGGACTTTGGCGGGGCACCTGGGCCTCGGGGGACCCAGGGCTATGAATGAATGAATGAATGAATGAATAAAGTGCATTTAGACCCCTCTCTGGCCTACAGATCTCTGGAACCTGACACTTCCTCACCCCAGTGCACCCTCCCAGCACCCCCAGCCCCCTGTCCCCATCTTGCCCCCAACAGTGTATGTCCCTCTTGGGAGGCTCGTCACCTCTGTCCTTCAAAGAGCCCTCAGCTCTCCCGGACACCAAGCTTTGCCCCGGCCGTGTCCTCCACTCCACTGCACCCCCCACCCCCATCTCACCTCCAGCCACATCCTTCCGTCCATCCTTCCACCTCCTGAATGTGCTGTGCTCCACACACCACGGGGCCCTTGCACGTGCCATTCCTCCGCCCAGGACCCTGTCCTCCTCAGCGGGGCTCTCCCACTCACCCTCCAGATCACCGTCCTGTGTCGTCCCCACAGGGAAGCCCTCCAGGATTTCCCGGATCCCTAAGCTCCAGGGATCTCCGTTCCACAGCCGACATTATACACTGAGCGGTGACCTGCTGACTGAGGTCATTTGACTGTCAAGTCCACGAAGGCAGGTCCGCCCTGCTCACTGTTGCACCCCCGTTACCCAGCAGAGGGCTTGGCAGAGAAGAGGAACTCAACGCAGGCATGTTAAAGGGCATCAGGATGGAGGACTGTGGATGGATGGGCCAATGAATGGAATGAATGATAGATGGGTAGTTAGATGGATGAGTGGATGGATGGACGGATGGATGGATGGACTGGTGTCTCAGTCTCCACGTCTCTGAAGTAAGAGACACGGCATCCGAGTCCCCTCCTGGGTGTACCTTTGACAGCTTCATCCCTCATTACGGGCAGACCGGAGTGGCTTTTATTCCCCACACTTCTCGGGCCCCCCAGGGCATGGAGTGGGGCCTGGTGACCGCAGAGAGATCCAGACCCAGAGATCCAGACCCTGGGGCAGGGGTGCGGGGAGGGGTGGGGGCCCTCAGAGGCCCCCCATGGAGGGAGAGATGCCTCCATGCTTGTGGGAGGAGTTGGAGGAGGGTCCTGGGGAGACACGGGGGTCCCTCTGGGAGGGCGGGTCTCAGAGGTCACGTGGGGGAAGGTCTGGAGGAGAAGTCAGGCATCGGGGACAAGTAGGGGCTTTGAGGGCGACGTCTGGAGAAAGACGTCTGGAGAAAGAAGTCGGCCGTATTTGGGGTAAGTCAGGAGCAGTTTGGAGAAGAAAACAAGAGGCTTCTTGCCAGATACATCGGAGAGTCTTAGAGTTTTGCGGCATTTGGAGATAAACTACGGTGTTTCATAGAGAAGTCGGGGTGTGCTTTCTCTCGGGATAGAAACGGGGGTGCCTGAGAGATGGGGGGACTCAGGAGAGCGTGGACGCACCCACAGGCCCAGCTCCCCGTCTCCATCTCCCGCCCTCGTCCCCGCCTCCTCCAGCCCCGGGGAGGCCAAACCTGGGCCCCCTCGGCTTTCCCGCGGAGACTGACCCGGCCCCCCAGCCCGGGGGGCCCTTGTGTGCAGGGGGCTCACGCTCCTCTCGGTCATTCCCAGGTTTAATTACAAACAGATTCCAAATGTCGGGTCCAGGCTGACAGCCGGGAGGGCGGGGGCCTCACCACCCCCTGACATGTGTCAGTTGTCTTGGAGTTGCCTGGATGCCCCCCTCATCCCAGGGGTGCCCCGAGCTTGCCCCTCACTTCCAATCAGCACGTACCCCGGCCTGAGGACGCAAACCACCTCAATTCTCCCCCAAAAAGACAACTGTGCACCAATTTTTCAGGTGGAAAAACCGAGCCCGGGCAGGACAGGAATCCATGTCCACCAGAGAATGGGGAACCCCCTCCCCCCCATTCCAGGGAGAGACGCTGAAGTCCAGCCAGGAAGGGACGGGGCCTGCTGGCCCATCGGGGACCTCGGCCAGCACTGCTTTTCGATACATTTTCTTTAAAGGCAAGAAGAGGCCCTGTCTTTGGTATGTACACCCCCGCTCCAGGCGGAAGGCAGAGGCAAGCAGGGGGCTCGCAGAAAGGAGTCTTGGGCCCCGTCTCCTGGCCTGGTTGACCCAGCCCAGCCAGGGCCGGCTGGAGGAGGAAGATTCCAGAAGCCCACGCGGAGGAAGGAGAGACAGCGGCATTCCGGACTGACCAGGGTCCAGAGAAAGGCTGAGGAGCCCATAAGGCCACGACAGGGGCGTCTGGGGAGCTGGACACGAGCCAGGGCTGAGAACCATCACCTGGGGAGAAAGCAAAGGAGAGGTCAGGGATCAGCTGAGACAGCAACCAGACCCCTGGGTCCCAGGCTCGGAACCTCAGCTACAGTGAGGGGCCTCAGGCCCAGGGGCCTGGGTTCGAGTCCCAGTTCTTGCTGTGTGACCTAGGGTCGTGCCCCGAACTTCTCTGTGCTGTTTCTTCTTCTGCAAAACAAGAATGCTAATAACAGTGCCTGTCTCAGAACTGCGTGGAGGTCAGTGAAGATTCAGGGAGGGGAAGGCACGGGGCCTGGACACAGCTGCGTTGGCAGCTATCATTACTGCCGTCGCTATTATTTCTTGGTTCACAAATGCCTCTGGGGACAGGAGGGGAGCAGGCGGTACCCACAGCCCCACAGCGCTGCGGGTCATCTGGGTGTTCCGTGGGACCGCCCCCACCCCCGAAGCCGTTCCCCAGATTGGGAACCCCTTCTCTGCCTTCGTGAGGCCTGGCTGGGGGCAGGGAGGAGGCCGGGCGAGTGGGGGAGGAGACAGGAAGGAGACCGTTGTCATGGGGACCGGAGAGCAGCCCAGCCAGGCCCAGAAGCTCCTCTGGCTCAGCCCCTGGGGAAATTCCACAGCCCCTTCCCCTGAGGCCCCTCCTCCCCAGCTCCTGGCTTCACCGTATCCCGGTCCTGTTCCTCCCCCCAAAGTCTGCTCTGCCCCCCCACCCCTCTGCACCCAGTTCAGACGCATCCTCACCCCACAGCCCCCCCCTCACCAGAGACGTCCTGGAGTCGCCCACAGCTGCCTGCCCCCCCACAAAACCCTCCCATGGCTCCCGTCACCCAAAGTGAAAGGGGCACTTGTCCATCTCAGCACCAGGACCCCCGGGCCAGGCCCCGCCGGCCCCTCCTCCAGGAGATTTTTACCAGCAGTCAGTCACAGAGTTACCATAACAACTCAGCAGTTACACCCCAAGGGCAACGAAAACACACATCGGCACAAAACCTGCACACACACGTTCACAGCAGCATCATTCACAGCGGCATCGTCCATAACGGCCAGAAAGTAGGAACACCCAAATGCCTATCAACAGGTGAATGGATACACAAGACGTGTCCACCCACACACTGGAATATGATGCAGCCGTGAAGAGGAGTGAGGCCCTGAGACAGCCACACCGTGGACGGACCTTGAACACACGACGCTCAGTGAGAGAACCGGACACAGAAGGACACACGGTGTGTGATCCCATTGATGTGAAATGTCCAGAACAGGCGCATCCACAGACAGAACGTGGGTTTGTGGTTGTCAGGGGCTGGGGAGGGGGATGGGGAGTGACTGCTGATGGGGACGGGGTTGCTTTTGGGGTGCTGGAATGTTCCGGAATTAGATGGGCGATGGTTGCACAGCTCTGTAAAGATGCTAAAAGACACTGAGTTGTACCGTCTAAATGGGTGAGTTGTGTGGTATGTGAATTCCTTCCCAATTTTCAAAATGAGAAAAAATCCCGGCGACAGGGCAGACGCCGGGAGCCGCGGGCCGACCGCACACCTGGCTCAGGGCTCCCGCTTGACCACGCCACGCAGGTGCAGCTCGCTCTCGGCGGCCACGATGGGCTGCCCGTTCTGCAGGTGGTAGTCGATCAGGTGGCTGATGCTCTCGAACAGCACGTCCTTCGTCCGCACCTGCGGGACCAGAGGCTCCGCATCAGCACCACGGGGGCCGGTCAGAGAGGCAGTCACTCGGGCCAGCCCCAGACCTCTGAGGCGGGTTCGGCGTTCTCACGAGTCCTACGGTGGCTCCCACGCACGCTCACGTCTAGAACCACCGGATCAGAGCCTGCCAGGACCCCAACTCCAGAACCAGCCTCAGGATTCCAGAACCATGTATGGACACAGGCTCCAAAACCACTAGGATCCTGGGGCCACACTTCCTACAGGGGTTTGAATCGTGGCCCCCAAATGATGTCTACGTCCTAACCACTGGAACCTGCGAATGGGACCCTGTTTGGAAAAAGTGTCTTTGCAGACGTGGGTTTTTTTTGTGTATGTGAGGAGATCAGCCCTGTGCTAACATCTGCCAATCCTCACTTTTTTTGCTGAGGAAGACTGGCCCTGGGCTAACCATCCGTGCCCATCTTCCTCCACTTTATATGGGACGCCGCCACAGCATGGCTTGACAAGCAGTGCGTCGGTGTGCACCCGGGATCCGAACCAGCGAACCCTGGGCCACTGCAGCGGAGCACGGGCACTTAACCGCTTGCGCCACCGGGCCGGCCCCTGCAGACGTGTTTAAGGGAAGGGTCTTGAGATGAGCTCATCCTGGGTTACCTAAGTGGCCCCAAATCCAATGACTGTCTGTGTAACAAGAGCAAACGTGGACGCAGAGACACAAGGAGGACACCGCGAGAAGGCAGAGGCCGCGACTGGAGCGATGTGGCAACAAGCCGGGAGAACAGCAAGGATCAGCAAGGATCGTGGCAGCCACGAGAAGCCAGGAGAGATGGAACAGACACTCCCTCACGGCCTCACAAGGAAGCAGCCCTGAGACACCCTCCACTCAGACCCCTGGCCTCAGAACTAGGAGAGAATACATCTGTTGCTTTAGGCTGCCCAGTTTGTGGTCGTTTGGTGGGGCAGCCTTAGGAGATGAATACACCCCTGGAATCTTGGACACACAGGTCCGGAAATCAGAATCACCAGATCCAAAAGCCACGTGTGTCTTAGAATGAGAAACCCTCGGCACCACTGTGAGCGGAACCGGATGCAACGCTGTCTGCAGATGCCCCTGGACGCTGCTGGGCTCAATAGACACACCACCCGGGGAGGAGGCTTAAAATGCACATTCCTGGGCCTGATGGCAAACCCTCTATTTCCACGGCACTGGGGATGGGACCTGGGAGCCTGCATTTTCACCAAGTATGAGGAAGTTCTGAAGCTTTTCCAGGGTTGGGAGCCACTGGTCTAACCCTGGAGGCCCCTTTAATGGAGAGGAACGCAGGCCTGGGAGACACCCCACGCCAGGCCAGAGGTTGTGGCTGTGAGCAGCGAGACCCGACACAGGGGAGAAGGTGGCTCAGAAACCGAAAAAGCAGGCACTGGGGACACGGCCCTAGTGGCCCGACGTACGACCGCCCCCCACCTGGGTGTACCCCATAGAGAGACAGCAGCACCCAGCCACCAACGGCAGGTCTGAGGATTCAGCTGGAGGGTAAACTTGGAGAAGGCTCTCAACGCCCCAAACACCTTCTCACCTGGGGAATAACCTGTAGGGCCCGAGGCCCTGGGACACTGAGAAATGCTTCATAAACCCTACAACTCCTGGTAAGTTGGAAAATGCTTTGTAAACCCTAAAATACTTTAGGAACTGTAGAATACCAAATCTCATCGGCTTAAAGCAACTGTAAGATGCATCACTATTTTATGCACCACAAGGAGACAAAAAAAAAAAAATCCCAATTAAATAGTGATGCAGTTCAAAGACACAATTATGGTTAAAAAAAATCCAGACTTCAGAGATGTCAAAATGAGAGACAAGAGAGCTGTGGACCAGAGGCTTGAAGCAATTCAGTAACTCGACCCCACAACTCGTAAACTGAAACGTGCTTTGTGAGCCCTAAAATACGTCAGAAACCCAAAATACCGTATTTATCACTCCAAGATATCACTCCTTGTAAGATGCTTTAGCAATGATAGAATGTAGGGGGGGAAGTGCATCTTACAATTGATGAAATAGGGCACTTTGTATGAAAGCATGAAAGGCCTTGAAATTGGAAAAGGTTTTGTAACTCCCAAAATGCTTTATAGACTGGGAAATCCTTTGTAAACCCTAAAATTCTTCTTCAACTGGAAAGTACTTTGTAATTCTGGAGTACCTGGTAAACGGGAATAGAATCTGTAAACATAAAGGGCTTTGTAACCCAGAAAATACTTCCTTAAACCTAAAGGACGCTAAGAAGGTGGGCGCCCTAGGCCCTGGGCGGAGAGGAGCTGCCCCCGCCCTCCCCGCCTCGCCTCTCCCCCTCCCCTCCCGGCCCCGCCTCGCCCTCTTTGGCCACGCCCTCTTCGGTCCAAGCCCCGCCCCACCAGGCCCGCCCCCACCTCTCTCGGCCCCGCCCCTAACCGCCCCCTCCCCTCAGGCTCCCCGCCCCGCCTCCAGCCCCTCCCCACGCCAGCCCTGCCCCCTCCCGGCACCATCCACCGCCCCCGCGCCCACCTTACCACGCCCTCGGGGTCCACCAGCAGCAGGTGCTTGGGCTGCCCCGCGTGCATGCCGGTGAGGACGTACTGCCCAGGGTTGGTGACGCTGTCGCGCACGAGGAAGTCCCCGTCGGCTCGAAGCAGCTTCTCGGCCGCCCGCCGGCTCATCTGGCCGTGGTACCAGGGCTCCTGCCGCAGCTGCTCCTCCGTGGGGGCGATGGGCGCCCGGCGGGTCGGGGGGCTGGGCCACTGGTCCTCCACGGGGAGGGGGGCTGCCGCCGCGCCCGCCGCCACGGAGCACTCGTGCAGCTTCAGGGCGTCCTCAAAGGGTCCTGCGGGGAGGACGCGGTGGGAGTCAGGGGCGGGCAGCTGCCTCCTGCTGGGAAGGGGGGGCTGGGCTGGGAGGAAAAACCTCCCCTGGGGGACTGGGCAGCACTGACGGACCACCCGCTGTGCAGCAGACCTTGCAGGGAGCCCGCCCCAGTGCGTCCTTGGCTGTGCGCCAAGTGTGCTGTGTGTGCTGAGTGTGCAGTGTGCACTGAGTGTGCTGTGTGTGCATTGAGTGTGGGCTGAGTGTGCACTGAGTGTGCTGTGTGTGCGCTGAGCGTGGGCTGAGTGTGCAGTGTGTGCGCTGAGTGTGCGCTGAGTGCGCTGAGTGTGGGCTGAGTGTGCTGTGTGTGTGCTGTGTGCAGTGTGTGGGCTGAGTGTGCACTGAGTGTGCTGAGTGGTGCTGTGTGTGGGCTGAGTGTGTGGTGTGTGCACCGAGTGTGCTATGTGTGCTCTGAGTGTGCAGTGTGTGTGCTGAGTGTGCTGTGTGTGCGCTGAGTGTAGGCTGAGTGTGTGGTGTGTGCACTGTGCAGTGTGTGCACTGAGTGTGGGCTGAGTTGCTGTGTGTGCACTAAGTGTAGTGTGTGCTGAGTGTGCTGTGTGTGCGTTGAGTATGCGCTGAGTGTGGGCTGAGTGTCCTGTGCGCTGAGTGTGCTGTGCGTGCTCTGAATGTGCTGTGTGTGCTCTGAGTGTGCACTAAGTGCACTATGTGTGCACTGAGTGTGCTGAGTTGCTGTGTGTGCACTGAGTGGTGTGTGTGAACTCAGTGTGTGGTGTGTGCACTGGGTGTGAGCTGGATATATACTGTGTGTGTGCTGGGTGTACGTCCTGTGTGCTGTGTGTGTGCTGTGTGTGCACTGTGTGGTACCAACCTTGTACCCGGTCACGTCTTCCCAGCCTCATTGGCTCTGTCCCTTATTGACCGTTCTCTGCTGGGTTTCCAAGCACTGTGTGTGCAGAGAACGGCAGCATTTCTCTCTCCCCAATGTGGACAGTATTTCTTTTTCGTGTCTTGTTACATTGGCGTCCTGCCCACTGTTTGTGCCTGGTGTTCCGTTATCCTGTCTGACCACACTGGCCACACCTCCCATACAACACTCCATCTCGGGGGCGCGGGGCAGCAGGCACCCCCTCCTTCCCCAGACTTTCACAGAAAAGCTTCTGCTGGTTTGCAGAGGTTTGCTAAGGCCCCCAACAGGCACCAGTGTGACACTGGACAAGCCACTGGCCCCCTCTGAGCCTCAGTGCCCTGGTTGTAAAGTGGGGATGTGGGGTGGCACAGCTCAGCCCTGACCCCTCCTCCGGTGCATCTATGCTTTGGTCCCCACTTCTGGTCCCTCGGGACCCCTCCTCCCTGACTCCTCCAGTGGCCGGGGTGAGGCCCAGCCAGCCTCCAGCGCCCAGGACACGTGACCGAGCCTGGCCAATCAGCATATTAAGCTCACCCTCCTGGCCGGTGATTGGCTGGGGGGTGAGTACATGACCCAGAGTGGGCGAATCAGAGGCAACCCCAGGCTATTTAAGGGAGCCTGCAGGGAGCGTCTGCTTCACCCGGGTGGCTGGGCCGACTGGTGCCCAGGGGGACATCCTGTCTCTGAAGGTGCCCGCACCTGGAGCCCCTCCGCTCCCACCTGAGAACTGTGGGTCGTGGGGCCGGGCTCCTCGCCCAGTGCCCGGCGCACAGTAGGCGCTCAGTAGATACCAGCTCGTGTCCTTATCGCTGTGACAAGAAATCCAGCTGTCAGGTGGCAGGGGAGGGGGCTTTGCAGACTTTGTGAAGGAAGCGACGTGCAGCTGGCTGGGAGGTTCTGGGGGCTCTCCAACTAGGGAGGCGTCCCGAGGGAGGGCGACGCCCCCGCCCGGGCCCCACAGTGCCCGTGGGAGAGGGCGGAACCGATGTGGTGGGAGATGAGAACATTTGGACACAAGCCTTCTCCTTCTGACCAGTGGTCCCCAGGCTGGGGCTTCCCCCAGGGCGGGAAGGAAGGGGCTCCATCAACATGTGGATTCGGCCTCCCTCATCAGTCTGGGGGTCCCCCAGAGAGCAGATGGTGCCCCCCTCTTAGGCTGGGATTCCCACAGAAGAGGTTGGAGCCTCCTCCCTCAGACCAGGGAGTCACAGGAGGAGGAAGCTTCAATGCCCTCACCAGACTGGGGAGACCCAAAGGCAGGGATCAGGGAAGGCCTCCCCCATCACACCGCCCACTCTTTCAAGGTATGAACTAGGCCTCTCCTGTCAGACTGGGGACTCCCCTGGAGAGGAAGCTGGGTTACCCTCAAAAGACACCCTGATGGGGTGAGCCACCCCATCAGACTAGGGAGTCCCATAGGAAACAGACGTCCCCACCCCCGCCCACTCAGAAAGTCCCCAGGGGAGAAAGCTGGGCTGTCCCCCTGGACCACAGGTGGCACAGTTGTGGCCTCCCCCCGCCCCGGGCTGGCTTGCCCCCACATACGCATGTCGAACAAGTCCTTCTTGGGGCTGTCCTCGGGCTGCAGGGGCTCCGGGGCGTCCAGACCCTGTGTGTTGACGTACAGGTGGTCCTCGTAGTCTTGGGGGCCCCGGGCGTCTGCTTGCACGTAGCCGTCTCCGGGCGGGGCTGGGAGGGCAGGAGGGGTGGAGGGTCAGGTGGGAGCAGGCAAGACCCCCCCTGGGAGCCCCCTCCCCCGCGCATCTGTCTCCCTCCAGGAAGGAAGCCACATGCCTTTTTGTGCCGCACCATTTATGGGAGTGAAAAACCCCATAAATGCCCACCCAGGGGCTGGGGGGCACCGAGGTCCACGCCCAGGGAGGGGGCGGCCACCCACCCAGGCAGGAAGGCGGCCCAGCTTCCAAAGAAGCCAGAAATCCGATGTTTATGTTCAATCTCCACATTTAAAAGATAATAACAATAAACTCTGCTCTCCCTGTAATTACGTTATCAACACGATGCATAGGTCATCCGCTTGTTTGCGTTCTATTTTAGGATTCGCTTTCTTTTCTCTTTTGAATCTCGTTCTGAATGTGTAAAGCATTTACATGGTTCAAAAGCCACATTGAAAGGTATCCTTGGAGGACGTCCTGGCTGGGTCCACTCACTCACCTGGCTTTGCTGGGCCCTGCCCGGGGCCCCTGGCCTCCCCCCAGTGTGTTATCAGACTTCTTGGTTTTTGCTGACCTAGCAGGGCACAAATGGCATCCTGGGGGACCGTAACTCCCATTTCTCTAATTTTGAGTAAGGTGGGGCATCTTCTCCCAGATTCGAAGGGCATGCCTCTGTCTTCTCAGAACTATCTATTCATTTCTAAACGTCTCCATTTTTAATCCTTGGCAGGGAAATGACAATCTCTTAATACCCCACGTAGCCAGATGCAGCCCGAGGGCCTGTAGTTTGCAGTCTCTATTTTAGGCCAATTATATGGTTAATCCTCCTGGACACCTGAGCTTTCGTACCAGCTCCGCCCGAGGTGGGCGTGGGCAAGTTAGTAACCTCTGCGCCTCGGTCTCCTCCTCCGTCAGACGGGGAGAACAGGAGGGTCTTCTTCATAAGCAGAGGTGAGAATTAAAACCTCAGAACAGTGTCTGGCAAAAGCTATGATTCAATACAACTGCTCACGCTGTGCCAGCCCTGGGTGGTGATGGGGGCAGAGGCTTCCTAGTCTGCCCAAAGGAGGCTCAGATTTTCCCAGCCTCTTACGGTCAGGTCTGGGTGAGAGGGAAGAAACCCAGGTTGCAGGAATCCAGAGTGAGAGAGATTCCTGGACATTGGAGCTGGGGCATTGACGTATTGGTAGGAGTTCTTGGCCAGAGAACTGAGAAAGGCATGACAAGCAATCACAGCATGTGCAGAGGTTCAGGGGTAGGAAATGCTGGTGAAAGGCTGGCAGTCAGGGGTGAGCAGCCCTAGTCCCCGAGAAACAGTAGACCAGGGCCTGATTACAGCTTGGCGCCTGGTGGGTGGGCGCCCGACGACACGAGTGTTCTTTAAGCACAGGCTCTAGGAGCCAGTGGCGGTTCTGATGGTTGGCAGTAAAATGCCCAGATTATTTGGGAAGATCTAAAAAAAGGCCCCCACAGATGTGAGCAAGGCTGTGAGTACACGGCAGAGCTGGTGGGCGAACCAGCTGGCACGGCCATGTCGGCGAGCCGTCTGGCAGCCTCCAGGAACGTGACTGAGGTCTGCACCCCGGTACCAGCAGTGCCACAGCTCAGCATACGCGGGAGGAACACACGGGTGGGCCTAAGGGACGTCGGCCGCTGTGTGTCTAAATGGGGAGCTGAAAGAGACTAATGCCCATGGAGAGGGGGCCGGGGAGCAGCACGCAGCTGTTCAAAAGACCGCACGGACGTGGCAAGGACCCTGGAGTGACCGAGGGTGCCCGCGGCAGGCCCGAGGGTCGTCGTTCCTTTGGGGGCCTCTCCCTATAAAGTCTGAAAGCAGACGCAGAGGTGCTGGGGGGTGAGCTCCCAGCCTGGGAGCTGGGGCCAAGGCCATTCGAGCCTTCTCTGTCATTTTTAATTTTGTTTAACAGGATGAAATGCTCGTGGGCTGAAAACTTAATCATTTTCTTAAAATAAAAGCTCGCAGCAGCAGGTGTGAATCTAAATCAAGAGGGTGATTTTGTGATTTCTGTCAAAATGGCCGGAGCAGCCGCCCTCCTGGGGATGGACCCTGTTGAAATCCTTGACCACGGCTGAATGACAAGCGTCGCACCCCTGCCGTCACAGCAAACGCCTGGGAACTGCCCGGTGTCTGTGAGTGCGGGGAGGGCAGAATAAAAGACGGTCCCTCGTGTGATGGAGTATTATGCAGTGATGAAAAAGAGGGAGGGTGTCTGGCGGGCACTGATATGGAAAGAGCTCCTGGGGCAAAGAAAGCAAGGCGGGCACGTATACGGGAACCCCCATCTGTAAAAACGCAGACAGTGATATAACCTGAATTGGCTTGACTATACATGGAAAATTCTGGAAAAATAATGGACCCTCCTAACTACTGACCCGACAGGGAGGTGGCTAAAGCAGGTTGGGGCAGGGACGAGAGAGTGACTTTTCAGGGAGTGCTTTTTGGTGTGTGTTTGAACCATGTGAACGCAGGATCTGCCCCCAAAATGCAATGAAACTCGTCTGTACAGAAAAAAATAGAAACTGAGGCAGGCCAACCTCGTAAGAGCTTGGGAGTGAACACAGTCCCGGAACCGTGAGGGGGAGGCAGTGGGGGACCCAGGCCTCCGGCGGGAGCAGCTGGGGCGCCCCCGTGGCCCCGAGGGCATCCTACCTGTACCTGAGGGGCCCAGGTCCCACTGCAGGCCACAGGCGTCTCTTCGAGCAGGAGATGCTCCCTGAAAAAGAGAGCGAGGGGTCCTCCTGCGATGCGCGAACCCCAATTTTGAGCCGAGTGCCCCTGATCTCCCCGCCCCGACCCTCCTAAATGGCTGGAGACGTCAGTCAGAGGGGAAGCTCGGCTCTGAGCCACCTAAACTCTTCCCCCGCCCCCTCAACTCTCAAACTGCCCACGGCCCCACCCCCCTGCTCCTCATCTGCCCTCTCCCTCTGGAAGGCGGTCTGCACCCTCCTGCCGCCTGGCACATGCTGTTCCCTCCACCCAGACACCCTTCCCTGCACTGCTCGCCTGAGGAACTCCTATTCACCCGTCAGGGCCCAGCCCAACGTTGCTTCCTCCGGGGAGGCCTCCCAACCACAGACAAAGTCAGTCTCTAGTTGAACGTTCGGGTAACCTTCCTCGGAAGCCCTTTCACGGCCCTCGTTAAATCGCTGGTGTGATTTTTACACAATGTCTGAGGGCAGGAGTCACGTCTGAAGTGTCTAAGGCCGAGTGGCTCTGTGCAGCTTGGGGAAGGGGAGAGGGACGGGTGGGGCGTGAGGGACCCTCCTGGCCGTTGTTCCCCCGAGTCCGCAGAGGCTGACCTGGCCGACGGCCCCGAGGGCGCAGGGCTGCGTCAGGGCGAGCCTGGAGTCCACCAGCCCGCCCAGGGGCGGCTCCTTCCCAGGGATGCTGTTGTAGTAATTGTGCTCCGTCTCCTCCTCGTCCCCCCAGGCCGACTCCTCCGGCCCAGTCAGCCTGGGGACAGACAGCAGGCAGGAGCCCAGGCCGGGCCCAGCGCGGGGGCAGAAAGAACGGGGCTCCCGGGGCCACCAAGGCCTGGCGTCTGAGCTTCCCGGCGGGTGGGACGAGCCAGGCCCCAGGGTCTCTGACCCCCCAACCACGAGCTGGGCTAAACTACGGCATGTCCTCAGACGAGCGGTCCCCACTCCTTCCCGCCCACCTCCGGCCGGCCAGGCAGCCGGGGCGCAACCCCAGCCTTGCACCAGAGCCGGGTTAGGTGGCAACACCCTCGGCATTGAAAATGCCCTCGCCCTCTGGCCCCGTGGAAATCGATCCCATGGGAGCTCAATCAGGCGGGCGTGGTTCCTCAGAGCAACACGGGGAGTCCCGTGTGCCCCCCAGTCGGGAGGGACAGCAGGTTACATGCGGCACCGGAGGGGGGCCGTGCAGCCCGAGAGGACGGGGCAGCTCCAGGTGCCCAGCTACGGGAGGGGAAAGCCAGCGCGTGTGTGATGCACACAGGCGTGCCAACCCATGTGCGACACCGTGGAGGCGTGCCAGTGGGGAGGGTGGTGGGGAGGAGGCCCACGTGGGGGTGTGTACTTGTGCCCACCGCTCCTGTCTCTTATCACGTGCATATTTGAGTTTCTCGAAACTCATTTACTTGTCATCTGTTCTAACGAACGTCTATTAAGATCTTTAAGTTGGCGACGAGGGGGTCGGCGAATCCGGCCGCCGCCTGTATCCGTGCAGCCCGGGAGCTAAGAACGGCTTTTACACTTTCAAACGGTTAAGAAAACATCAAAGAGCAATGTTTGGCGACACGTGCAAGTTACGTGAAATTCAAGTTTTCGTGTCTATAAATAAAGTTTTGCTGGCAGACGGCCAGTCCATCCTGTGACGTGTCTCCCCAGCTGCCTTCTCACTACGATGGCTGAGACAGGCGGTCTGGCCCGCAGAGCCAAGAACACTGACCCGCTGGCCCTGTGCGGAGGTGTCGGCCGCCCCCGTCCGACTGAGGACGGCGGTAATGACGGCAGCCGCTCCCTGAATCCCTGTCTCAGCCGGGGAGGGGGCTGTTCTGATCCCGGTTTTACAGACGAGGACGGGGGGTCCCGGTGGCTGAGCCGTGTTCCCACGGGGGAGCCCAGCAGGAGGAGGGACAGGCCAGGGGGAGGAGGGGAGAGCTGGGAGCTGCCCCGACCGGGGTCCACGGGGACGGGAGGAGGCGGGCCTGGTACCTTTCCGGGGGGACGGCCACCTTGGGCGGGCTGTGCACATACTGCTTGAAGCGCAGCTCGAAGGCTTGGCCCACGGTGCTGATGACGCTCTGGGCGAGGCCCTCGCAGCACTCCAGGATGTGGCAGGCTGCGGACGGTGGTTTTGTGACAAGGCGGCAGCGTGGCCTCAGCCGGCTGACAAACCTCGGCCTACAGGGCCCCACCCGACCCCACTGGGCCTCACCTCTCTGGTTGATGGGGTCCTTAGCGACGTAGGCCACATAGTCCGTCATGTCCTGCGGACACAGGGGATAATGGGTGGGAGGGTCAGCTGGACCTGCCTGGACCACCCCAGCCAGGATGCCCGGCCGCCCGCCTCCAGCGAGGGTCTGGGCGGAGGGTCTCCAGGCTGCAGGGGACAGAGAGGCCAGAAGTCCACCTCCCCCGTCCGGGGCCTTACCGTGTCGCCGCCCGACGCGAAGGAGATGGACTGCATGTGGTGGTTGGCGATGATCTGGCCGGAGAGAGACACACGCAGTCACGGGGGCCGTGGTTCCAGGGTCGGGGGCCCTGGGGCTCAGGTGAGTCACTGGACCGGGGCCACGGGAGGGGACCGGGAAAGGCAGGGGTGTGGGAATGAAGACGCCCCCTTGACTGGGCAGAGATGACCGAGACTCCAGCGGGACAGGAGCCCCCCAGCCAGGGCGGGATGCAGGGGCCACAGCCACACAGCCACATATGTGAACGGACACACCTGCCCCTCACTGGCGGACACCCTCTCACGTTCACACAGCGGAGCCCAGACACGGACACGCGTACACGTCCCAACACACAGATATACACGGACACACACAGATACACACGGACACACAGACGTACCTCTGACACGGAGACGCATAGACACACACTAACACACGGAGACACACACACAATCCTCACACAAACCACACCATGCGCACACTCACAGACACACTTCATTTGCCGGCACACACTCTCCCACACACAGATGCTCGAACGTCATCATGTCCAGACACAACCACTCAGACGCACTCAAGCCCACCTTCACACCCCGACACATCACAGACTCGCCCTCACAGCCTCCCACACAGATGCCCAGGCTGGCACTCGCACACTCACACACACTCACACACACACACACCTTATGCAGCCCTGGAGGTGCTGAGGGGACACGAGCAGGACCCACTGCAGGCTCCTGACTCTGCGCTATCACCCCATCAGCATCACCTGCATGCTCATTTGCATGCTCACCTACATCCATGCACTCATTTGCATGCTCATTTGCATGCTCACATCCATTCCCTCATTTGCCTGTTCACTACACCCATGCACTCATTTGCATACTCATCCATTCCCTCATTTGCATGCTCACATCCATGTGCTCATTTGCATACTCACTTGCATAATCTCTTCCATTCCCACATTTGCCTGTTCACTGCATCTATGTGCTTATTTGTATACTCATTTGCATAGTCACTCACAGCCATTCCCTCATTTGCATGCTCACTTACATCCATGTGCTCATTTGCGTGCTAATTTGCATGCTCACTTACATCCATTCCCTCGTTTGCATACTCATTTGCATCCAATGGCTGCCGCTCATCGCATTCCTGAGTGCTCACATCCCTCCACGACCCAGTGACCAGCAGCGATGGGGCCAGGCAGGGCTGAGTCAAAGCACCAGGCACCTCCCTGGGTCCCCCACAGATCACCCAGCCGGTCTCGCCCACAGGGATCCTCAGGGCTCCCCCCTTGCCGGACCCCACCCCACGGAGGACCCAGCCGGTGGGCACGTCACTCCCCTCTCAGCCCCTGTGTCCTGGTCTGCAGGCAGAGTCACTGTGGAGATGGGGAGGGGCTGACCGTGCTGGCAGCTGCCCCACACACAGCTTCTTCCCCAGGGCCGGTCCACGCCCTCCTCCCCAGGGCCCTGGCTTTTTCAGCTCCCCTCCTGTGTGCGCCCCAGCAGCCAAGCTCATACCAGACCACACATCACAGCACTTCCCTGCCTCGAACTCCCCAAGATCGCAGTGCCCTCTGGACAAATCCCAGCTCCTCACCGTGATCCTCACTAACCTCTCCAGCTCCGTCCTCCCAAAAGCTGACCTCTGCCAGGGACACCCTCTCCTCGCCTCCTCACTCAGCGCCAGCATCACCGCCTCCAGGAAGCCCTCCATGACGCCCCTGCTAGGTCACAGTGCCCTGCGCATGCTCACAACAACCCCTGCCTGGCCTCACAATGCTTCTCAGAATTTGTAATCATTCCCTCATTTCCGCAATTATATTTTGATTGCTTGTTTCCACCAGAAGATTCCAAGCCAGGGTCTCTCCCCCTCGGCACTGCTGACATCGGGGCCGGGTCATTCTCTGTGGGGGGCCGTCCTGGGCACTGTGGGGTGCTGAGCAGGGCCCCCCCACTCGATGCCAGGAGCCCCCCAGTCATGACAGCTGTGGGGCTGCATCCGTCCTCTGCTGGCTCCAGGCGGGGCCCCAGCAGGTCTCCAGGTGAACACGTTCATACCAGTACCCACAGGTCACAGGCAGCCCTGCACCCACCGTCCCTCCAGGCCTCACAGACGCTGCCCTGCAAGGGGTCTGGGGAGCTGGGGCAGCACTCACCTGGCGCGTGGCAGGCACCGAGAGGTTGAGCCCGTCGATGGAGATGCTGACGGCGATGCTCATGCCGGCGAAGCGAAGGTTGCTCTTGCCCAGGATGGAGGCCAGCGCCTTGTTGGGGGCCTGGGGGGGCGGGCAGAGGGCAGTGGGGGCCTGCTGGGTGGGGCTGCAGAGGGGCTCAGCCCGGGGCAGGGTCTGAGGACGGCCAGAGCGCCCCCCCACAGGCTCCAGCCGCGCCCACCAGCCCCACTCGGGGACCACGAGCCCCTCACCCACCTTCTTCTTCCAGGAGCCCCGGACGCCGGGCACCACCTCGTGGAGCCTGTTGATGGCTTCCCTGTGGGGGGAGGGCGGAGGGGCTTAGAGAGCTCGGAGGGGAGGGGGCTGGGGGGTGGGAGCTCAGAGGAGGGAGGGGATGAGGGAGGGAGGGATGCTGGGCTGCCTGGAGAGAGGGGGAGGCATGAATGGGGCTCCTCGGGCACCCGGCCCCCACCCCGTTTGCATCCGGCGGGTACCCCACCCTCAGCCCTCTCCCCCTGAGTCTGGACCCCAAGTTCTGTGTGGCCATAGGCCGGTCAAGATTCCCATTGGTGGCAGGAGAGGTCGACCTCTGCTCTGAGCTCCCCCAGACGGCGGCAGGAAATGACCCCCAGAGAGCATGGGAGACACCCCTGCAGAACTGCTAATCCCCCGGGAGCGGCCAGGACTGTTACAGGATCCTGAAGGTCAGAAGGTCAAACAACAGGCTCTCAAAGATGCTGGTGCCAAAAGGAGAAACTAGACACTCACACCCGGCGGGCGGGAAGGTAAAATGGTGCAGCCGCTGTGGAAAGGGCCCAGCAGGTCCTCGAAAGGTTAACAGAGTCACCACACAGCCCAGCCGTCCACTGCCAGCACACACCCAAGAAAAATGAAAACACACATCCACACAAAACCTGCACACGCGTGTTCACGGCAGCACGATTCACAGTAACTGTCAAAAGGTGGAAACACCCAAATGTCCATCAACTGATGATGGATCCACACGTGTCCACCCACAAGATGGACTATTACTCAGCCATGAAGAAGAGTGAGGCCCTGACACAGCCACACCGCGGATGGACCTTGAACACACGACGCTCAGTGAGAGAACCAGACACAGAAGGACACATGGTGTGTGAGTCCATTGATGTGAAATGTCCAGAACAGGCACATCCACAGACAGAAAGTGGGTGCGTGGTTGTCAGGGGCTTGGGGAGGGGTGGGAGTGACTGCTGATGGGGACGGGGCTTCCTTTATGGGTGATGGAATGTTCTGTAACTAGAGAGAGGTGTTTGCATAACTCTGTGAAGATACCAAAAACCATTGAATTGTGCACTTTCAGTGGGTGAATTGTTTGATATGTGAATTATGTCTCAATAGAGTTTTTTTAATGCATTTCCATATGCGAGAAAAGATGCTGGTCCCTCCTGCCTGAGCCCTGCTTGTCTCCTGACTCCGTGACTCCGTTCCAGGCGGCTCAGAGCATCAGGAGAGCGGCGTACCTTCTCTGCATTGAAAACATCAAGGGCGACGGAGATGCGGTTCCCGCCCTGGACGGGCCCCCAGCCCCCCAGCCCTGACCCGACTCACGTCAGGAACGAGCCAGCACCCGCCCGTCCCCCGAGGTGCCAGGGCGTCTCCCAACACCCCCGTGGAAACCGCACACCCTGCGAGGGGAGACGTGTGTCATTCCCAGATGCTGCTGCCGCCTGCCGAGCCGAGCCCCAGCTGCCCGTCCCCAGGGCCCCAGCAGCCCGGCCGCAGAGGCTCACCTGGTGACCTGGGTGCGAGTGTTGAAGTCCAGGGAGCGCATGGAGCGGAGGACTTCGATGCAGCCCATGTACTGAGGGGAGAGAGGACAGGCGTGAGCAGGCGGCCCGCGCGCAGCCCAGGAGAGCCCAGCCGGGGACCGGCGGTCGAATCCGGTCCATCCCCCAGCCAGCTCTCCACTCTCCTCTCCTGCACCCACTGGGTTCTAGCCCTTTCCTCCGTCCTCGATGACGGCTGGCCTTGTTGCCCCAGGGCCTTTGCACCTGCTGTCCCTTCCCCCAACTATTTGTGGACTGGTTCCTTCCTCATCTCAAGGCACCACGTCCCCTCCCCGGAGCCGCCTGCCCCGCCTGTAAGTTGTTGCACAGAAGCTGGTTGTTTCCTCCAGGCTGTTGGTTGAACCGTCTGCTGTTGACTCTCTGTTTCTGTTCCTCGAGAACGTGAGCCCAGGAGTGGGATGGTGGCGGCCTTGCTCACTCCCGCATCCCCAGAGCCCAGCAGAGGGCCTACAAGCAGACGGACGAGACCCTCTGGCCCATGGAGCCCAGAGCATTGACCCTCTGACCCTTTAAGGAAAAGTGCGCCGACTCTGGCCTAGACCACCGTTTCCACGGAAAGTAATTCAGAGTCTCCGGGAGACAGAGGAGGCGAAACAGCCAGCAGAGCTCCCAGTGGCTTCAGCCGCCGCCAAGGAGGGGGAGCGAGGACCAGACGACGACCACGAGCGTCCTTCCATCACGGCGTCCGTGCCGCTGGGAGGGTGACGGGACCACGTGGACGGGGGGCCACATGCACGGAGGGCCACGTGACAGCATCTCTCCTACGATCCCATTTAGATGAAACGTCCAGAACAGGCAAATCCGCGGAGACAGAGAGTGGGTCCGTGGTTGTCAGGGGCTGGGGAGGGGGATAGGCGTGACTGCTGATGGGGACGGGGTTTCCTACCAGGGTGATGGAATGTTCTGGAATTAGATAGTGTTGATGGTTGCACGACCTTGTGAATGCACTAAATGGCACTGAATTCTACACTTGAAAATGATTCATGGTTCATTTTGTTATGTGAATTTAGTTCAATTTTTAAAAAATGATAAATGCACGCATGCGGTGTCCTTGAAATTCCATTTTTAGGACTCTACCCCACAGACCACCAGCCGTGGGCCACCGATGTGTGTGCAAGTTACTCTGTGGGGGGCATGCTCCACCCTTCTCCGCTGGGCTGGGCTGGGGAACCGGCGGGCTCCAGCCCCCCAGAGACAGTCCCAATGCCTGCTGATTCCCTCTGCCCCCCGAGCTGCCCCTCGAGCGGCCCCAGGACGCCCTGCGTCCAGGCTGGTTCCGACACCGGCCCTCCTCCTCTCCTCCGCGAGTCCTGAGTCCCTCGGTCTCCCCTCAGGCATGCACGGGACATCCTTACACTGAAAATTACCTGTGTTCACTGCAACTTTACGTTTAACCGGGCGTCCCGTATTTTCACAAAATCTAAACAAATCACGGTACTCGGGATGGAAGAGTGTGCGGTTGTAAAAAGAAACGAGAAATGTTTTACGTATTGGTGTGAAATTATCTTCGAGATACGGCGCTAAGTAGCAAAGCGAGGCGCAGAACGGAGGCGCAGAGTCACCGTTCGTGCAGATGAGGTCACAGAGGAGCGTGTGTGTGCACAGGCGTGTTTGCACGTGTGCATGTGTGTGGAGGAATGGTTCTGGCAGGACAGGGCGCTGCTTCTGAGGAGAGGGACCGGACGCCATTGGCCAACTGTCTAATGGCCACAGGTTGCCCCTCCCCCGTCCGGGCTCTCGGCCACGTGACTTGTTTGGGTCAGCAGAGGTGACACAAGCAGAGGCCTAAAGGGCACTTGTGCTCCGGGGCTCCCTCCCTTGCTGCCCTCAGGACCCTGTGACCTGCCGGGCCAGCCTGCCTGACGATGAGACACGGGACCCGTCCCTATCACCCCAGCTGACGTGGAGCCCGTCGCCACGTGGACAAGGACACTGCTCAGCCCCAGCCAACCCACAGAACCACAGGAAACAAAAAATGTTCGTTGTTTTCATGCACTAGATGGTGGGGTTGTTTGTTCCACAGCAAAACCTGACTGAGACAGTGACCGGGGAAGAGAAGGAGAAGTCAGACGAAGATCCAAACACAAGAACAAGCGCAGAGGTGGAAGAAGCTCGGAGAGACCACGGTCTCCAGAGAGACCGGAGCAGAGATAGATGAGAGGACGGAGGCCAGGGGGCAGAGGTTGCAGGACCCGGGGCTGTGACGAGGGGTGGGGTTTCATTCTGAGCAAGCTGGGGAGCCACGGGGGAGTGTGAAGCAGAGGAGTGAACTGATTCATCTCACCTTTTTTTGGTTGGATGGATGTATGATGAATGGATGGATGATAGATGGATAGAGAGATGGATAGATGGATGAAGGATGGGCGGATGGATGGATGGATGGGTGGATAGATGGAAGGACAGATGGATGGATGGACAGACAGATGGATGAATGGATGGACAGTTGGATGGATGAACACATGGATGATGGATAGACAGGCGGATGGATGGATGGACGGATGGGTGGATGGATAGGTGAATGGATGGACAGATGGACAGGTGGATGGATGGACGGATGGACAGATGGATGGCTGGATAGACACATAGATAGATGGATGGATGGACAGGTGGATGGAGGGACAGGTGGATAGATGGATAGGTGGGTGGATGGATGGATGGATGGATGGATGGATGGATGGATGGATGGACAGTTGGATAGATGGACAGATGGACGGATGGATGAGCAGGTAGATGGATGGATGGACAGATAGATGGATGGACAGGTGGATGGATGGACGGATGGATGGATGGATGGATGGATGGACAGTTGGATAGATGGACAGATGGACGGATGGATGAGCAGGTAGATGGATGGATGGATGGACAGATAGATGGATGGACAGGTGGATGGATGGACGGATGGATGGATGGATGGATGGATGGACAGTTGGATAGATGGACAGATGGACGGATGGATGAGCAGGTAGATGGATGGATGGATGGACAGATAGATGGATGGACAGGTGGATGGATGGACGGACGGATGGATGGACAGATGGACGGATGGATGAGCAGGTAGATGGATGGATGGATGGACAGATAGATGGATGGAGAGGTGGATGGATGGACAGACGGACCAGCATGGACTACATGCTAGGCACATGTTAGACACGTGGGACCTCACAGGGCATTAGCTGTGGTCCCTGCCCCCAGGAGTGGTTCTCCCTCTGAGTAGACGGAGGTGATGGGGCGCTGGCTGCCCAACGGTATCTTCCCTCCAGCAGAGCGTGCATCTGTGGGGTGGGTGTCGATGGGCCCGGGGTGAGGGGGTCTAAGTCACGTGCCTGCCGCAGGCTCACCCTAATCAACGCCCACTCTGGTCGTGCGGAAAATCCTCCTGTGAGCCTCTCCCTGGATGAAGCGTGGGCCCTGATGGGAGGCACGGGAGAGGCAGGGGTCCACACGAGAGGAGGCGGTGGGGTGTCACCACCCTGCAGGGCTGAGAACAGCGACAGCAAACTCGGAGCCCACGGGCCCAGGCGGGGCAGGTGGACAGCGGCTGAGTGGTCCATTTAGGGAGACACCGGTCAGTCACTAACACGCCACACGCCACGCCCTGCTCCAAGCCTCTCCAGATGTGACCTCTTAACCCGCCCCCCAAACCCCAGGCCACAGCAACAACTGTCACCTCTCAGGAAACAGACGCGGGAGGTTAGGGAACCTGCTGTAAGTCGGAGTAAGTAGGCGGCAGAGGCAGGATTTGAACCCATACCCTCGGGCCCGGAGTCTCACCACCACAGTACAGGATGTGGTGGGGGCTGCGGCCAACCCCATACTCCACGGCCAGAGGGGCCGATGTTGCCAGACCACCCGATTGTATCCAAGGAGACCAGAAGTCTGGGGCTTCTGTGTGAAACCCCCCAAATTGTGAATGGTGACCAGAAATGGAATTTTTATTTTTAAATAGAAGGGCAGAAAAAAGAAGGTGAAAGGTCAAATCAGCCTTGGGCCAGCCAGATGACCTCTGACCCAGAATCACAAACTCTCCAAACACTGTCATGGGTTAAACAGCGGCCCCCAAAAGGGTCCGTCCACGTCCTCGGCCCCAGAACCTGCGAACGGGGCCTTATTTGGAAAGGGAATCTCTGCAGACGAGATGGACACCCCAAGACGAGATCAGGATGGGCCCTTATAAGACGGATCCCGATAAGAGAAGAGCAGAGGGACGTGCAGCCACCAGCCGAGGGCGGAGAAAGCCTGGAACGTTCTCCCAGAGCCTCAGGGGGAACCAGCCGCCGACACCTCCATGTCGGACTTCCGGCCTCCAGGACCCGGAGAGAACAACTTCTGTTGGTAAGCCCCCAGTTCACGGTCATTTGTGACAGCGGCCACAGGAAACTACGAGAGAAGGTCAGGGGAGACCCAGGCGGCTTTGCACCCACCCTCCGCTCTGCAGATGCAGAAACTGAGGCACCCCAGAGCCCACCCTGGGATGTTGCAGGGAAGGAATCAGTTTACAAGTGGGGAAACTGAGGCCCAGAGAGGGGAGGGGACCGGGCCAAGCTCACACAGCGAGCCAGGGCGGATAGAGAGTGAGCACCCGGCACACCACACTCCCAGTGTGGGAGGCTCTCCCCCACTCCAGCCCACCTTCCCAAGTTGTGCCAGAGGGCTCGGACTATTATTTACTTAATACTTTTATTTTAAATAAACTCCATTTTTAACATAACTGTGCTTATTTTTAAAGGAGACTGCAAGAAATGACTCAGACGTCCATCAGCTGATGAATGGATCCATGCAACGTGTCCATCCACACGCTGGAATATGATGCGGCCATGAAAAGGAGTGAGGCCCTGACACAGCCACACCGTGGATGGAGCCTGAACACACGATGCTCAGTGAGAGAACCAGACACAGAAGGACACACGGCGTGTGATCCCATTGACGTGAAATGTCCAGAACAGGCAGATCCACAGACAGAACGTGGGTTCGTGGTTGTCAGGGGCTGGGGAGGGGGATGGGGAGTGACTGCTCATGGGGACAGGGTTGCTTTTTTGGGCAATGAAATGTTCTGGAGTTAGATCATGGTGAGGGTTTCACAACTCTGTGAATGTACTAAAAACTTCTGAATTGTACAGTTTAAATGGGTAAATTTTGTGGTATTGAATGATATCTCAATTTTTTTAAAGTTTGTACAAGGAAACTGCACGTGGCTGCCATCACCCCCTGGTTTGATGCCCAACCGTGTTTTCCTAAGAGCCATTAAAATAATCATAAAATTATCAAAATGAAAAGCGTCCACCCAGGCAAGAATCCTCGCTTTTTGCTAAAAGAAATTAGTGAAAGTTTGTCAGGAACCAGGCTGTGAGCAGAATCTGAGTCTCCGTCCCAGCTGAGGGTCAAGAATAGACAAACCAGATGGTGGTGACCGGGCTGGGACGGCGGGTGGTGCGGGCGGTGCCGGCCGGGGGACTGGGCAGCTCGGGCCGGACGAGGCTGCGCTGGGGCGCACGCACTGGAGACTTCCTTACATGCCTCACCTACGTCATCCCTCAATTCTAAAGGTCCGACCAAAAAAAACAGTGCACCCCACAGATCCTTATAAACGGTAAAGGAAACAAACAGGACCCTCACCAGGGAGAGACGTCACCTTAACCAAGGGTGTCAGTCTCCCGAAACAAAGCAACACAGACGGCGGCTTGAAAGATCAGGAGTTTATTCTCTCGGTTCTGCTGGCTGGACGTCCAGAATCAAAGTGTTGGCTGGGGGGCTCCGGCCGACAGCTCGAGGGGAGGGTCCTTCTCGTCTCTTCCAGCTTCTGGCGGCCCGCAATCCTTGGCTTGCAGAACATCACTCTGTCTCCCTCTTTACGTGGCCGTCACCCCACGCCCGTGTCCAAATTCCCCTCTTCTTATAAGGCCACCAACCATTACCACCCTACTCCAGGACGGCCTCATCTTAACTGGATTACACCTACAAAGACCCTGTTTCCAAGTATGGCCACATTCACAGGTTCCCACGGACGTGAGTTTGGGGGGACACTACTAGCCGAGTACCTGGGGAAGGGGGACAAGAGGTGTGGGGTCTGTTGTAAAGGAGGCAACGACTTGACCGGATGCAAACACAAACTTCCCGCATCCTGGTCCCCAAAAGCCGACTGAGGAGATGGGAATCCTGCGGGGGGCTGAGGACATCTCGGAACCCCTGACAGTTTTCTCGGATGTACAGTGCGCTGCGGGCGAAGGAGGACGCCCACCTCGGAAGACTTGACGGCGAGCGTCATCCGAACCCACACGCAGGGACAGAGGTACCGAGCAGAGGGAACGTGCTCAGTCGCAGGCGCGGGGACGCGGGTTCACTCCAACTTCTCTGTGCGTTTGAAAGGTTCGTAATAAAAAGCCGGGATAATCGAAGACCCGTTTCTTTACACCACATTCCAAGTCCCCGGACGGTCGCATCCCGAATCCTGAGGTCTGGCCCCGTTCCGGACGCCCCTCCCCGCGCCCCCACCTCAGGCCACGGTCTCTGCACGTTCCGATTCTGTCGTCTGCCAAAGAGCTTTCAATGCGGGTTCAGCCCCCAGACTCCCGCCCATCCAGAACCGGGGCGACGCCTAACCTGCGCATGCGCGCCCCCCACCCACCTGCCGCCCTCTCCCCGCCCCTCCCCACGTGACGCCGTGGGAACCCCGACCCCTCCGCTGGGTTCGGGTGGAGATGGGGGCCCGGGTGCGGGGAGAGGAGGAAGGATGGAGAGGAGAGACCAGGCTCTCGGGTCCCGGGTGTCCAAGGCACAGAAGTGGGGGAGGGAAGCCCAGTCCCCAGGCTGGGGGTCCGGGGAGGATGCGATCTGGGGGACCCGGCCGGCGCACTCACCCGCACGATGTAGGAGACCCCAGGCCCCAGGACCCTGGCGTCTGGGTGGAGCCAGCCGTGCGCCGGCTTGTGGATGAAGCTGCCTTTGCGGATCCACTCGGCGGCGGCGGCGTCTGGGGTCGCGGCCGCCCCCCGCGCGCCCCGCGGCCCGCGCGCCCCGGGGGTCCGGCAGCGGCTGAGCGCCGGCAGCGGGCAGGGCGCGGCGCAGCGCGGCTCGCAGGCGCCCAGGACGGCGGCCGCCAGCGCCGGGACGCTCGCGGGGCCGGCCGGCTCGGGCTGGGGTCGGCGCCCCCCGCCGCCCGCGCCGCCGCCGGGCTGCGGCCCAGGAAGCCGGCGGGGGCCGCGAACTTCCACTGCGGCATGCGCGGCAGCAGCGCGCAGAAGGTGGTGGGCGCCTCGGGCTCGGGGGGCGCGGGGGGCGCGCGCCCGCCCGGACCCTGCGTCATGGCCGCGGCCGCCCGACCGAGCCCGACCGGGCGCTGCGCCTGGCGCGGAGGCGGCCCTCCCGCTCCCTCCCGCTGCCTCCCCGCCCCCGGCCCGGTGATGTCATCCGCCCGGCCCAGCGCGCAGCCGCGGGGGGCTGCGCCCCTGGGACCCCGGCCCTCGGCGTCCCGGCGCCTGGCGGGGCGCCCGGGGAAACTGAGGCCCGCCGAGGGCGCGCGCGCTGACACGGAGCCGGCAGCCGGGGAGGGAACGATGTTTCCAACCCAGGACCCGGGCGGGGACCCTCTACTCCGCCCCCCACCCGTCGCCCAAGTTCCTAGAAGGACAGAAGTGGGAGAGACTTAGAAATCACCTGTTCTTCCCTTTTTGACTTATGGGGAAACTGAGGCCTGGAGAGGGGCAGAGGCGTGGTCTGGGAGGGAGAGATCCCCAAACCCTAAGGTCAGCCCCTTCCCTACCCACGGTCCCAGCCAGAAGGTACTTGAAAACCACGCCCTGCTTTATTTCCTAAGGGGGAAACTGAGGCCCAGAGGGGGAAGGGGCGTGCCCGAGGGCGCACGGCGGAGACGCGGACCCAGGAGCGCCGGGCTGGGCTGCCTGGGTCTGGGACGGGGAGGGGGACTCAGGGCGAAGCCGAGTCCCCGTCTGCTGCCTTTCTCTGGGCCTCAGTTTCCCAGCCTGGAGGGTCACGGGTTCCTCCGTTTCTGGGCAGCACTGTCCGGCATCAACCAGCTGAACTCTTGGGCCTCAGGCTCCCAGGCCCGCCGGCCCCGCCGGCCCCCCTCCAGGCCTCCTGGGTCGATTCCTTCTGCGCCGGGGATGGGATGCGCGGTCACCCAGGCCCCAGGCCCCCGGCCGCAGTCTCGGCCACCCCTCCCCCTCCCCCTCCCGGCTGGGCCGACTGCCGGGAAACAAAGGAGGGGCCGGGCGCGGGCAGGTGGGGAGGCGGGGCGAGGCCGGGAGTCGGATCAATAAATCAGAGAAATGAGATCACCGCGCCCGGGGGAGGGGGAAGGGGAGGAGGGGGAGGGGGAGGAGCGGGAGGGGGAGGAGGCCGCGGCGGGAGGCGCGCGCGGCCGCGATTGGCCGGCGGTGGGGGCGGGGGGTCGGCGATGCTGCCCGAGGCCGAAGCGTGAGGCCGAAGCGTCACACCACGTCACATTGTGCTGCGGTCCCGCGGTGAGCCGGGGGGTGTGGAGGGCGTGGCTTCGGGCCAGTGTAGGCGCGGCGTTTGCCAAGCCCGGAGCCCCCGTCTGCACTTGTGTGTCCCTGTGTGTCTGTGTGGTCCACACCCATGCGGACTGTGTGAGGGGTGGGTTGTAGTATATTGCGTGCAGACGTAAACATGTATGTGTGCATGTGTAGGAGTCCTGGTGTGTGTCCAGGGGTGTGTGTGGGGGGGTGTACGGGTCCTGGTGTGTGTCCAGGTGTGTGTGTGTGTGTATGGGTCCTGGTGTGCATCCAGGTGTGTGTGTGTGTATGGGTCCTGGTGTGCATCCAGGTGTGTGTGTGTGTGTACAGGTCCTGGTGTGCATCCAGGTGTGTGTGTGTGTATGGGTCCTGGTGTGCATCCAGGTGTGTGTGTGTGTGTATGGGTCTTGGTGTGTGTCCAGGTGTGTGTGTGTGTGTGTAGGGTCCTGCTGTGTCCCCCTAGTCTGTAAGGGGTGTGTGTTCAGGTTCAGCACCCCCAGGCTGAGGGAGGGGACAGAGTAAGGAGAGGGCTGACACCCACCCCAGGACCCTCTGCGTGCTGCCTGTGGTGACACCCGGGTCCCTCTCCCCCAGAGACAGGTGGCAGTCCATCCCTCCCGAGCTCCTGGGTCAGAGGTCTAAGGCCTGGGCCCAGGTGTCGTCACACAGAGGACTCGGTCACATGGCACCGTCCGTGTGTCTCCTTCCTGTCCCTGGGAAAGAAGGGCAGAAACAGACCCCAGGGGCCGGGATTCAGATCCTGGCGTCAGATGGATGCAGGGCTCACAGCGGGCTGTCCTCAGACCAATGTCCGTCTCTCTGACCCCATTTCCTCAGTGAGCATCACCTGCCTCCTGAGCTGCTGTGAAGCTTGATGATCATTATCAATATCTAGAACATGGTGTGCGCCTACTGATGGCAGATTAGAACACATCAAACTCCTACACATCCTTCAAAACTCAGCTTCAATGTCCCCTCTTCCAAGAAACCTATCCGGCTCCCCCGACTCAGAGCCCTGGCCCCACTTCTGGCCTCCCCCAGCTCTCGATCCCTCCTCTGGGCCCATCCAGACCCCCAGGGGCCGCAGAAGTGGGGTCTGGATCCTGAGAGCAGTGTTCAGATCTCCATGTGACGTGAACAGAAAGTGGGTTAAAAGCACGCGTGTGTGTGATGGTGACAGCTCTTGGTGCCACACAGAGATTTATTGGCAAGCAGTTAGAGGAGGCGGGGAGGGGGGCATCGGGGCAGCTTCCAGCCTGATTTAGGGCTGGGCCCGGGCGGGCAGCCGTGCTCCAGGAGAAGCAAGGATGAGCCCAAGTTTGGCAGAAACCCGAACCGTGTCGGGGACCCAGGCCCTGGCGGGGCGGACGCCGAGTTCCAGGACACAGGAAGCTCCATGTCCGGTCAGCCGCAGTGGGAGGGCCAAGGGTGTCCCTTTCTCCACCTGGCCTGGCGTGACCAGGACAGAAGAAACTGGGGCGCTGGGAAGAGGCTCCCTGCCCGGGGCCACGGGGTCACAGCCCCCAGGGACTGGGGGGAGCAGGCAGCCCAGAAGGACCTCAGACAGCTCAGAAGAGGAGAAGGAGGCACCCCCCAGGAGGGGCCGCCCGCACCCCACTTCGCAGCTAGGAACCCGGGGCTCGGCCTGGGCGTCAGGGCGTGGTGTCAGCCGCCACGGTGGCGGCCTGTCGGGAGCGGCGGACGCCCATGGTGAACGCCGGGGCCCTGGCTTTGGTAACAGTGACATGCTCGGGGCTGTGGGTGCCCGGGCCGGGCGTCTCGTCCAGGGGGCGCGGGGCCCGGGGCCGCCCCAGCATGGTGAAGGCGGGCCGGCGTGGACGGTAGGCATTGGGGTCCGGGCTGTCATAATGGCCCGGGCCCGGTATCTCGGCGGGGTCCTGCGGGGGGCGGGCGGGGGGCGTGCGGCCCACCACGGAGTAGCTGGGGCTCCTCGGCTTGGTGAAGATCTGGGAACCCCAGAGGGAGGGCAGGGTGTAGGTGTTGGGGGCGGGGGCTGAGGTGTCCAGGGGCTGCGGGTGCAGACGCCCGCCCAGGGTGAACGCTGGGGGCGTCCGTTGGCGCACAGGGGCCACCTTCTCTGGGCTGTAGGCCCCGGGGCCCGGCGTCACCTCCAGACCTGTGAGGACGGGGCAGGAGGGTTGGGATGGACAGAGTCCCACCTGCCCTTGGCCCACAAGGTTCCTGGAGGTCAGACCACTCCGCGAGCAGCCCCTTCCCCGACCTCCCAGCACAGTCTGCTCTCTTTCAAGCCCCCAGGCCTTGGCCCAGGCTCAGCCCTCTGCCAAGCATGCCTTCCACTTCCATTCCCGCCTTCCACCGCACTCTTCATGGCAGCCTCCAAGTCACCTCCCTACTGCCTTCCCCACACCCTCCTCCTAGGCAGAGCCCTCACAGCCCTGCCCAGGATCCCCGGCCTGGGTCTTCCCCTCTCTCCAGACATGGCCACGCTGAGGGGGGATGGTCCCCCCCTGGGTCTAACTCCACAGCAGACTGGGGTCTCATAAAAAGCAAAGACATGTCGAATCTACTTCAATTCCCCAGCAGTTGGCCTCACGCGTGTTTGAGTGGATGGGTGAGTAGAAGGATG
Source organism: Ceratotherium simum simum (assembly GCF_057802395.1). Taxonomy (NCBI): domain Eukaryota; kingdom Metazoa; phylum Chordata; class Mammalia; order Perissodactyla; family Rhinocerotidae; genus Ceratotherium; species Ceratotherium simum. The sequence goes on along the minus strand of NC_141938.1, from coordinate 16,447,334 downwards.
GGTGGTGAGTGGTTGGATGAGGAGTGAATGAGTAGATGAATGGATCCATGGATATGTAGGGGGATCATGATGAGTCATGGATGATGGATCATGGATGGATGGATGGATCAGGGATGGATGGATAGATGATGGATCATGGATGGATGGATGGATGGATGATAGATCAGGGATGGATGGATGGATGGATGGATGATGGATCAGGGATGGATGGGTGGGTGGATGGATGGTGGGTGGGTGGATGGATGGATCGGTGGATGGGTGGATGGATGGATGGATGATGGATGATGGATGATGGATGGATGGATGGATGATGGATGATGGATGGGTGGATGGATGGATTGATGGATCAGGGATGGATGGGTGGGTGGATGGGTGGGTGGATGGGTGGATGGATGGATGGGTGGATGGGTGGATGGGTGGATGGATGGATCAGGGATGGATGGGTGGGTGGATGGGTGGGTGGATCAGTGGATGGATGGATGGATGGGTAGATGGATGGATGGTTGGATGATGGATGGGTGGATGGATGGATGATGGATGGGTGGATGGATAGAAGGATGGATGATGGATCAATGGATCAGTGGCTGGATAGATGGATGGGTCCATGGGTGGATGGATGGATGATGGATGGGTGGGTGGGTGAGTGGGTGGTTGATGGATGGGTGGATGGTTGGATGGATGGATCAGTGGATGGATGGGTGGATGGATCGGTGGATGGATGGATCGATGGATGGGTGGGTGGATGGATGGATGATGGATGGGTGGGTGGATGGATGGAGGATGGATGGGTGGATGGGTGGATGATGCATGGATGAGCTGATGGGTCAGTGGGTGGATGAGTAGATGGGTGATGGGTCAATAGATGAAAGGGTGGGTGACTGGGAGACCGCAATCAGGTAATTGAATCAGGTGCTTTGTGTGAAAGTGAGCTGGTGGAGCCCGTGACGGGGACTGCTATGTTTGCACAGTGCCCCCTGCACCCCGCTGCCACAGTGGGTCGCCACGCATGCAGAGTCTCCCTGGCCTGCCTCACTCACTCAGGCTCTCTCACCGTCCCGGCCCCTCCTCTGAATCCCGTGGATTTCATCGGTCCAGAGACCCTGAGGTTCTAAGAACTCGGGGACGGGAGAGTCGCTGAAAGGGCAGGGTCCCATGGGCAGCGCGGGTCACTCACCCCGAGACTTGCCCCGGCCCTGCATGGAGAACGCAGGGGTGCAGCTTCGGCCAAACCGGGTGACGCTCGGGTCCAGGAAGTAGATGGGCCCGGGGCTGGTGTCCTGCGGAGATGCTGGGAGAGCAGCCCGCTCATTACCCTTGGGTGGCCTGGGCACCTCCACCCTCCGGCCACCCCCAGCTGCGACCTCAGACCACGGAGGTGGGGTAGCCCTGCCCCGGGGCCCCGGGTCTCTGCTTGGACGGTGCCCTTGTGACCAAAGCCGTCCCAGCCCTCAGCCTCTCCTCGCCGCGGACCAGGGACCAGGGTGGGGGTATGGTTAGGACTGTACAGGATTCTGTTCTGACTAGGCTCTGAGTGGTGTCTGGGGGTCCCCCTCTGTGCTTGGGCGGGTGGCACATGACATGCTGAGGGGAGGGGCTCTAAGGAGGCCTCTGCGCAGTGTCCTGGGCACCTGTCCATTACTGTGACGGCCGTCACCACTATTGTTAAGTGGGTGCGTCTCTGTATAGAAGATTTGGCAAGGATTAATCGGTTTACATCCTCTGTGTATGTGCACACACGTGACACCGTGCACGCACGTTCGTGACAAATGAGTGTGGCCCAACTCAGGCCGTTTCCCACCTCGAGGCCTTTTCCTATGCTGCAACCTCTACTGGAGTCCCCTTCTTCTCCTGGGGGCTCCACCGAACTCCTACTCATCCTACAAAGCCCAGATCCCATGCCTCCACATCCAAGAGGTCCTCCCTGGACATTCAGCAATGTCTACACTGACCTCCACCCCCCGACTCCCCAGCATGTCTGTCCCTCTGTCCCAGGATGTATCCTGTGACAGCATTGGGACCTGGGATCCCAGCTGGCTCTGGGCCACCAGCTAAGTTCACAACCTCTCCTAGGGCAGACGCGAGGCTGAGCCCTCATTACCTTCCAGGGCCCCTGCAGCTTCCCGAGTTCGTTTCAGCTTCTTTTGGGCCTGAAGGCTGAGAAGAGGCTGCTGTCCCAGCCACCCTCTCCCAACGAGCCTCGGTCTGCGTGGATCAGACTCCCCACACAGGACCCGTCCCCACCCCAGCCCCCGTGGCACCTCAGAGCAGCTCCGGAAAACGGGGAGGTGGGATTTGCAGGCACCAATGTGCAGGGCACAGGCCTGCCGGAACATGGAGGGAACACCACGAACAGGGATGGATGGCATGCTGTGGCAGGGCCGCCGTGTCGGCCTCATCCCTGCATCCGATGCCCGCTCCCACCCCACTGCCCCCACGCTGGGCCGAGAAAAGTGGACGTCAGAGAGGCAGGTCACCTGCTGACCTGCCAGGCCCCTGCCTGTCCGAACCACAAAGAATTCTCATACCACCCTCGCCACCACACACTCCTCCCTCCATTCTCTCCCTCAATAAGAAAACATAGGACCAGAGAGGCACAGCATCTTCTCCGAGGTCACACAGCAAGCCAGGGTTCGGGCAGCCCTCCCAGCTTCCTGCCGCACTCAGTGGGGGCCTGGAGCTAGCGGAGGGAGGGAACGCTCCCCAGGGGATACCGGAAGCTGGGGAGGCCCCCGTCCCACCACCCTCATTCCCCCACCCCCCACCTTACCCTCGCTGGGCCTCGGGAAGAGCGAGTAGGCAGGACCAGCCACCTTGGTGCAGTCGTGGTTGGTGTAGCCAACAGTGGACGGCAGGACGTACAAGCCGGGCCCGGAGCCTGTGACCAGAGCCCTGGGTCAGGGCCTGAGAGGGGGGGATCCCGGGGCCCAGCCCCTGAGCCGCCCCCTGGCCCCCAACCACAGTCCAGTGCAGGGGGTGGGGGGCTGCCTCTGTGCAGGGGGCAAAGGGTGTGACACAGGCATTGTGAGTCACAGGTGAGGGGCTGCAGGGCCAGACACAGACACGCTGTCCTAGGAGGGGAAACCAAGGCCCGGACACGGACACGCCGTCCCGGGAAGGGAAACTGAGGCCCGGACACAGACACGCAGCCCCAGGAGGGGAAAGTGAGGCCCAGACACAGACACGCTGTCGTGGGACAATGTCTGATGAACTCTGCAAAGAGGTCAGGGCCACAAGGGCCACAGAACGTGACTGCAGCTGCTCTGTGACAGATGGAGACGCTGAGGCAGGGCCTGGCCCTCAGCGAGGTCCCACAGTTAACATCAGAGTCAGGATGTTGGCCCCCCGGCCGCCGCAGTGTCCCCTGTCCACACAGGCTCCCTCTCTCTCCTGCTCCTGTATCTTCTCCAAGGCTCTTATCTCCGATAAGACCCTACAAACCTCATGTCTGTCTCCCCCCCGGGACCCTCATCCTCTGCTGAACCCTCAGCCCTGGAAAGGTGCCGGCCCGTAAACGCTCAGGTCCTCTTGGGGGGAGGCACCCACAAGAGCCAGCAGAAATGCCCTGTTCACGCCTCTCCTCCCGGATGGGAAACTGAGGCCTGATGAAGGGCAGGGACTCCTCAGAGGCTGCTGCCTCCGCTGGGCTCCCGAAACATGCCAGAAGCCCCGGAGATTGGGAGGATGGAGCAGGAAATGTCCCCCCGCCATGGCCCCTGCCCCACCGCCGGCGCGTACCGTTCTCCATGGTGGCCGTCCGGCAGGACTTCCTCTGGCCAGTCTCTGGGATCTGGCACTGGGGGGCCCGCCGGCCCAGGGGTGCGGTGGTCGGCCGCAGGGCGGGGTCGCAGCTGAGGGTCCCCATGGTGAGCAGGTAAGCGGCCGCAGGTCCCGGCCTGTCCCCGGTCCTACGGCTTCTGCTGAGCCCCGGCCTCGCCACACCCTCCCAGGGACCGGGGACGGCACAGATAGCACCTTGTCCCTCAGCGCGGAGTCTGGGGCCCTGGCCCTGGCCGGCCGGTCGGGCGGACGCTGCCTGGAAGTGGGGCCGGGATCGAGTGTCGGCCGGGCGGCTGGACAGCCCGGGAACGAATCCGGTGTCGGCAGAGCAGGTCCCCAGGGAGCCGGCCGAGCTGGGCAGCCAGGGCCAGAGCAGGCCCCAGGGAGCCGGAGCCGCGAACATGACACCCACAGCCTTGCAGCCGGAGGGACTGGGGAGGTCGTGGGTGGCAGGGTCCCATTGCTACAGTGGAGAAACTGAGGCACGGCCTGAGCTCATACAGCAAGTTCATCAGTCTGGGAATAGCAACTTGGGCCCAGAAGCCTGCCTGCCTTCATTCATCCAATCAGCACTTATTGAGCACCGACTGTGTACCAGGTTCTGTTTGGGTTGGTGGGGACAGGACAGGAACAGACAGGAGCCGATGTTCTCAGGAGGAGAGAGAGACAATAAACAATAAATTAGTAAATGAACACACAGGATATTAGAAGGTGTTGAAGGTTCTGGAAAACACAAACCAGTTGGGAGTGTGGGTGAGGCCAAGGGTTAGGGCCGGGTGAGAAGTCACGGCACTGAGAAGGTGAGAGAAGAGCGTTGCAGGATAAGGGAATGGCCGTGCAAAGGCCCTGGGGCGGGAGGCGATGGTGGTCCTCCAAGACAGCCTGCCGCCTCCCAGAAGCCGCCAGGATTTACTCCGGCCCAATACAGAGTTCACTTCCCTGGCCGCACCGAGGCTTCGGCGGTGCCAGGCTCCGAGGAGGGGCTGAGGGACACTCGGATTCCGATTCCCATCCTTCATGGTGTCCCCGTCGGTTGCTGGCTCGCGGCCCTCTTGCGCTGTCATGTTTCAACAGCTTGATTGCGTTATAATTCACACACCACACAATTCACTCCGCCGTGTCATGCACGGGCTGCATTCCGCCCTTTCTAAAACTTTTTCATCAAAATGTCACGGTCTGTGTAAAAGATCGTAAATCGAGCTTTAAACGCTTCTCTTAGAAAAGAAGGAAGATCTTAAAATCGGTGACCGAAGGGTCTGCCTTAGGAAGCGAGAAGAGTCAGAGAAGGAAGGAGGTGAAGGGACGTAGCAGAGAAGAGAAGATGGGGAGGAATTAGCAAAGGCCCCGGAGGCCGCTTCTTTAATGGGATCAAGGGATTTGTTAGCCTCCAGCCGGACGGGTCACGGACACGAATCCTGGAGATCAGGAGGGGAAGGGGACGTTACAGGGAGAACGCGGGGCCTGTGCAGCCGCGGACAGAAAGGTCCCGACTCTGGCGCAAACGAGATCTCCCGACGAGCGTCTGCTGTGCCCGCCTCCCACCGTCCGGAGCTCAGGGGCCTTCTCCACGGCGTCACCTTGTTCCATGGTCACAGCGTCTCACCGAGGAGGGGCTGCTGCTGGCCCTCATCTGTGGCTGCAGGGGGGGAAACTGAGGCGCAGAGGGGGGAGGTGACGGGCGCAGGTCCCTCGGGAACTAAGTCATCGGCAGAGCCGGGACTCAACCCCGGTACTCTCCGACGCAGGTTTTAGATCGAAGCTCAGGGTCAAGGCTTCTGGGTTCTGATCCCGGCTCAGCCTCCTGGGAGAGCCGAGAACCCTCCACGGCTCCCGCGGCCCTGAGGAGAAACCTGTGTCCAGATGTCACACCGGGCCCCCACCGGCCTGCCCCGCCCCTCTGCCCTCGCACCCGGCCCTCAGTCCTTGCTGTCTCCACTCTGGCCACGTCAGCCAGCCGGCTATTCCTTGAGCCACTAAGCTGGAGCCCACCGCGGGGCCCCCTCCTGCCCTCCCTCCCCCTGCTCCCCCTCCCCGTGACCCCCTCCCCCTGCCCTCCCTCCCTGTGCCCTCCACCCCATGCCCTCCCCCCCACTTCGGATGCCCTGGCCATCAAGTCCGCCCACAGCTGGCTTCGTCCTCAGTCACCTGTGGGCCCCCCGACATTGGATGAGCCATTTGCTTCTTTCCAGAAGCAGCACAAACTGCAGAGCTGTGGACAGAACCGGGCACTGAGGAGGGAGACGGGAGATGAATACCCCACCCTCTCTCCTCCTGCTCGTCAGTGCCCCCCCAGAAGTGCAGGAGCCCAGAGACAGCTCCACCGAGGCCGGCCTCGAGGACCCGGGTGGACGGAGGGCAGGTGGACAGAGGGCAGGAGGGCCAGGCAGAGAAAGGACAAGGGTCCCGTGGAGGTCGTTCCCAAACCCGTCCTGCCCCATGCCTCGGCCCCCGCCCAGGCTACATCAGCCAGCCCTGCGGGGCAGACAGCTGGACACACTGGTTCCAGCCCAGGCTTGGCCCCCACTGCCTCGGTTTCCCCTCCGTGTCATGGATACTACCCCTGGCCTCCCTCCCAGGGACAAGACCCTACATTCAGACGCCATCCAGAACTCGGCCCCAACTGCCTCGGTTTCCCCATTGTGACGTGGGAAGGAGCCAAGAGCTGACCCAGGGAGGACAGACTGGAACAGCCGCCGAGCCTGTGAAAGGTGGCTTTGGGGACCTCGGGAGCCCAGCAACCTCACCAGACTGAGCTCCGCCCCCTCCAGCTGGCCAGGCCACCCCCCCAACCCCGGGGCCAGCCGGGTGGTGTAGTAGTTAAGTTTGTGCACTCTGCTTCGGCGGCCTGGGGTTCACGGATTCGGATCCAAGGCATGGACCTACACACTGCTCATCAAGCCATGCTGTGGTGGCGTCCCACATACAAAATAGAGGAAGACGGGCACAGATGTTAGCTCAGGGCCAATCTTCCTCAGCAAAAAAAAAAAAAAAAGAAGGGAAAAAGAGGCTGGATGGGGAGTGAGGGTGCGGCTCCCGCCCGCATAGGAGCCGAGCCCAGCTGTGGGTAGTGATGGATACAGCACCCAGGGCCTGGGATCCGGGGAGGAGGCTGCAGGGGCTGAGCTGGCAGCACCGAGACGGTGGACGCTCCTCAGTTACAGCCCTTATGTTAATTCAGCCGGTGTGCGTCTGTGTGCCAGGCGTGAACAAAACACACCAACTCCCGGCCTCGCCTTTTTGCCGAGAGAGGCAGACAAATGCGAGTCTTCCGTTCCTTTAAAGGCCAGCAGGCCGCGGGGAAGTCAGGGCAGGAGGTCCTGCGCGTGTCGGGTCTGCAGTTTGAAGCGGGCAGGTCGGCGCCTCACTGGGGAGGTGCCGCTGGAGCAGAGGCCTGAAGGTGAGAAGGGAGCGCGGGGAGATCTGGGGAGAGGCCCGGGCGGAGGGCACAGCGCGTGCAAGGCCCTGAGGCCGCAGTGAGTGAGGGGGGAGGGGACAGAGGGGCAGGGCCCCGCGGGGGGCGGCGGGCAGAGCAGGGACGGCGACTCGGTGCCCACGGCGCCCTCTGGCGGCCGCGGGGAGAACAGACCGAGGGCGGCGCCGGAGACCCGGGCGAGGAGGGGACGGCGCTGGTCCAGGAGGGACGGTGGGGGGATGGATGGGGATGTTGGGGAGGGATGGTGGTGGAGGGACGGTGGGGGATGGATGGGGATGGGGAGGGATGGTGGTGGAGGGACGGTGGGGATGGATGGGGGGATGTTGGGGAGGGATGGTGGTGGAGGGACGGTGGGGGGATGGATGGGGATGGGGAGGGATGGTGGCGGAGGGACGGTGGGGGGATGGATGGGGGATGTTGGGGAGGGATGGTGGTGGAGGGACGGTGGGGGATGGATGGGGGATGCTGGGGAGGGATGGTGGTGGAGGGACGGTGGGGGATGGATGGGGATGTTGGGGAGGGATGGTGGTGGAGGGACAGTGGGGGATGGATGGGGATGGGGAGGGATGGTGGTGGAGGGACGGTGGGGGATGGATGGGGGATGCTGGGGAGGGATGGTGGTGGAGGGACGGTGGGGATGGGGGAGTAATGGGGGGGATGGGGAGAGGAATGGGGGGTGATGGTGAAGCCGGCCCAAGGGGGGTGGAGGAGGGCCCGAGAAGCAGGCCGGTTCTGGGTCTGTTTTAAAACCAGGACCAACAGCCCGATGTAATGTGGGGCTGAGGGAACTACAGGTGTTGAGCCGCCTCCAGGACTGGGCCCTGAGAACCGGTAACCAGGGACGTGGAGGGGGATGCGGCAGGGGCAGCTCTCAGAAGATCAAGAGTTCGGTTTTGGAATTGTGGGTTTGGGGCTCTCGTGGGAGACACTCGTGGACACCTGATGGGCAGCCGGCCGTACAGCTCTGGGTTGATGGCTGTCTGTCTGTCCCCAGTAACACATTCCCCCAAACACAGCGGCTTAAAACAGCACATGCGTTTATTATGCCCCGGTTTCCGGGTGGCAGAGCTGGCTCTCTGCTCGGGCTGCACTGACCGTGTCAGCCAGGGCTGGGGGCTCGTCTGGTGGCTCGACTGGGGAAGGGTCTGCTCCCAGCTCCCTTGGGCTGTTGTGGAATTTAGTTGTTGTTCTAGCACTGGGCGCCCCCTTCCCGCTGGCCGTTGGCTGGAAGCCACTCTCAGTTTCTGGCCACGTGGCCTCCTCACGTGCATCCTCGCGTGGCCGCTTTGTTCTTCAGAGTCAGCAAAGAAGGTCTGGGCCGACAGGCAGGTCTGGAGCTGACGTTACTATGAGGAACCCCAGCCGGGAACCCCAGCACGTCCCTCTCAGCTCCCTCCGTCTCCGCCTGGACCTGTGGGTTCCTTCTTCAGTCGCTGAAAACATATCTCTGCCCCCAAGACTCCCCGTCTCCCTCCCTCCCCTGTAACCCACTTTCCACGCGGCGACCAAATGATCTTTTGAAATCAGAAGTCACCTCACACCCGCGTCCTGCCTACAAGACCGTCCCCCGGCTCCCGATGTGCCACGAACAAACCCACACTCCTAACCTGGCCTCTGGGTTCCGGCCGTGAGGGCAGGGACTGCATTTATTGGGCACCTACTGTGTGCCAGGCTCCGAGCTGGGTGTCGGGGACTCAGGGGCAAGCAAGACAGCCCACGTGACACAACGCAAACCACAGGCGTCATTTCAAGTTTCCTAGTGGCCATGTCAAAAAGTAGAGAAATTAACTTTAATAATACATTTTATTTGACCCCAAATATCCAAATTATCGTTTCAGCATACAAACATTACGGATGAGATATTTTGCATTCTTTTCATCGTGCTGTGTCTTCACACCCTGGTGTTTTGCACTCGTGGCACATCTCGGTTTGAGTACCCGGTGACCACGTGTGCCTGGTGACAGCACAGTGCCCCCTTCCACTGTTTCCTTCCCTCCACCTCAACACGGCCCTGACTTCTAAAGCAGGGCTGTTTTGCCCCTTTTCGCTCTATGTAAGCGGACCTGTGTGCTGCATTCTCACGAGGCCTCTTTCCCTCGACCTCGTGTGTGACTCACCCTGTTGTGGGGTGCCATATCGATGGGTGTGATATTCCACTGCCTGAAGACACCACTTTATTCAATGAGCTTCTAGGGTGTTTCCATTTGGGGCTACTGCAAATAAGAGTGTTCAGAGCATTCTGGGTGGGGGGGCAGAGCACATGCAAAGGCCCCGGGGCAGGACCGTGCCTGGCATGTTGGAGGAACAGCGAGGAGGCCAGTGTGGGTGGAGGAAAGGGAGCCGGGGGAGAGAGGGAGGAGGGGAGGGGGGAGAAGGGGAGGGGGTGGGGGGGGCAGGGAGGACTTGGCTGTCACCCTGAGGGAGGTGGGAGCCCTGGAGGGTTTGGAGCAGAGGAGGGACGTGGTCAGGCGGAGTGAGGATCGGCTGCTAGGCTTGACCTGAATCTCCTGAAGGACAGATTTGACGCCAACCCAGACAAGGGGCCCAGCTGATTTCTTCAGTTGTTTACTGTCTGTTTCTCCCACGTTCCTCCACATATGTAACACGCATGTACACGCACAGGAAGAGGCAGGAGCTACTCCCCCCACTTCGTTCTGAAATTGTCGGGGGTGAAGCGAGGACGCCCCGGAAGCCAGGTTTACTGCATGACCTCTTGTTCTCTGTCCCTGGCACACGGGTGGCAGCAGGCCAGGTGTTCACGGGGGCCGCCGCCCCACCCAGTGTCGCCTCACGCTCTGTCCTCCCGGCCGCCGCCATCTGTCACTTCCCGCCTCCCCGGGGCCCTCGAGATTGTCCCTCGTCCAGCGGCAGGCCCCTGACTCAGACTCATGCGCCTCTGTGGCCGCCTGCCCCTTTGTCCGGCAGGGACTCTAACAAGGGAGCCTTGTCCTCCCCGAGGACGAGGACGCCGCGCACCCGCCAGGCTCCCCTCCCGCCTCCATCCTGAAAGAGCGGCTCCCCACGTGGGACAGAGCGGGGACGGACGGGCTCCCGTGTCTGTGGCTCCCAGCTGCGTGTCCGCCGAGTCCCCATTCTGCAGATGAGGACACCGAGGCTCAGAGGAGGAAGGGCTGGCATTCGGAGGACGGGGGCTGGACGGGGGTCCCGGCAGGCTTCCCTGGACCCTGCAAAGTCCCACCGCCCAGGCCCTCTCCCCTCTCTGGTCCACCTGGCCCTCCAGCCTCCCGATTTTCTAGAACACTCTGGGCAGCTCCAGCCGCGGGGCCTTTCCCACGTGGATGCTCCTTCCCTTCGCCTCCCTCACCCCTCCGTCTGACCGAGTCTTCCTCTGACCCGACTTATTCTAAACCTGCCCGTCTCCACGCGCCAGCCCCCTCCAGCCTTTCTCGTTTTCCCACAGCTTGGTCACCAGCTAAGACCGCGCACAGCGCTGGCCGGCCGCGCGGTGGTGGCCGGAGTCCCTGAGGGCTGACTTCAGCCTGCGGGAGGTCCCTGAGCTGGGGGCGTCCTCGTGTGGCTTGAAATCAGCCGCGACGGGAGTGTCTACACCACGGGGACCAGCAGGGGCTGCACCTGGAGGGCCCGCCGTTCCGCATCTGCGGTCCGTTTCCTTCCCCGCCTCCCACCAGCTCCCTGGGGCGGGGGTCTCTGCGCCGTCACCCCGGCACCTAGGACGCTGGGCTCTCGGTCTAGCAGGCACTCAACACACATCTGCTGAACCAACGAGAGGGACCTCACCCCAGCGACCGCTCTGACCCTGACATCAGGCCCCGTGACCCCTCTCTGGCCCCACGAACGTCCCCCGACCCTCAGATGAGACGCTGAGCTCCCGAGCACCGGACCGCAGGCCGGGCCGTGAGACGCCATCCGGGCGACACGTGACCCCCGCCCCCGCGGGCCCCGACGTCGCGACCCCAGCCCGCGGGAACGCCGAGCCGCCCGGCTGTCCCAGCCGCGTTCCCGTGTGCGCTCATTCATTCGTTCATCCCTTCATTCATTCCGCACCTGCGTCCTGAGCGCCTGCGGCCCCGGGAACCGGGGACCCCGGCCCTCCCGCCGCGCCCCCAGACCCACCCACAGCCACCCGCCCCTGGGCCTCCCTGGGCCCCCAGCGAGCCGGGGCGGGGCGCGGGGCTAGACAAGCACGACGTCCCGTCAACCCCGCTCCACACGAGCGGCGGCCCCGCACGCCCGGTCCCGAGCAGCCAGCGGGACCCGCGGGGCGGCGCCATGTCGGCAGGCGAGTCGGGGGCTCCGGGCTAGAGAGGCCTGCGGCGCGCGGCCTGGTGGGAAACGCAGCCCCGGGCCGCGGTCCTTCGGCTCCCCCGGCATGCCGGGAGTTGTAGTCCGGCGGGGCGGGCGGGCGCGGGGGCTGCCGGGACTTGTGGGCGGGGCCGGTGCGCGTGCGGCTGACCAGCCCCGCCGGCGGGGAGCTGACCGCGGCTGGAGGTCCCCCAGGGCCTCGGCTGCAGGATGGGGCGCCGCACAAGGCCGAGCATGACCGGCGAGAAGAAGTAGCGGCTGGACCGCAGCGTCCGGCTGGAAAGGAGGACGGTCAGCAAGGACGGCGGTGCCGTGAGTGCCGAGCCCCGCCTGACGTGACTCTCAGCGCCGGCCGGACCCCGGACCCCAACCCCGACCCGGGCCTTCAGGACCGGCCGGACCCTGACCCCGGACCTCACCCTGACCCTGACCCTCGGCACTGATCAGACCCCAGATGCCGCACTGACCCCGACCCTCAGCGCCGGCCCACCCTGGACATCGCCCCTTCTCCTGACTGTCCTGGTCACCCACAGCCCGCCTGGACCGGCTGGTTCTCCGGTCTCCGCCTCGGCCGCTGAACCCTGGCCCCGTTCCCTACCCGGGACCCCCAGACCCAGCCTGTCCACCCAGACCCCTGCCCCGGACACCAGGCACAGTTCTGCAACCCGGCTCCCCACCTCCCTGCAGGAGCCCCCAACTCCACCTTGATAGTGGGGGGCTCTGAACTGGCCCCACCGCATCACCCCCACCCGGGTGCCAGGCCCCCATCCGGCCCCACTCCCGTCCCTGCGCCTGGAGGAAGCCCCTTGGGCAGGAAATTTCCCCGAGGGGTCTGGTCCGGCGCTGACTGCGCCCCAGCCCCGCCTCCTCCGCAGGTCCCCGATTCTCCCGGGTCCCCCAGCCCCGCCCCCTCCGCAGGTCCCCGATTCTCCCGGGTCCCCCAGCCCCGCCCCCTCCGCAGGTCCCCGATTCTCCCGGGTCCCCAGCCCTGCCCCTCCGCAGGTCCCCGATTCTCCCGGGTCCCCCAGCCCCGCCCCCTCCGCAGGTCCCCGATTCTCCCGGGTCCCCCAGCCCCGCCCCCTCCGCAGGTCCCCGATTCTCCCGGGTCCCCCAGCCCCGCCCCCTCCGCAGGTCCCCGATTCTCCCGGGTCCCCCAGCCCCTCGCCCTCCGCAGGTCCCCGATTCCCCCGGGTCCCCCAGCCCCGCCCCTCCGCAGGTCCCCGATTCTCCCGGGTCCCCCAGGCCCTCCCCTTCCGCAGGTCCCTGATTCTCCCGGGTCCCCCAGCCCCTCGCCCTCCGCAGGCCCCTGATTCTCCCGGGTCCCCCAGGCCCTCCCCCCCCGCAGGTCCCCGATTCTCCCGGGTCCCCCACCAGCCCCTCCCCCTCCGCAGGTCCCCTATTCTCCCGGGTCCCCCAGCCCCACCCCCTCCACAGGTCCCCGATTCTCCTGGGTCCCCCCCCTGGGGTTTCCCAGCCTCTGACATCCCACCCTGTTGGCGTCGGCTGGATTGTTCTCAGGGCGCTGTGGGGTCTGGAGCAGCATGCCTGGCCCCCACCCCTCGATGCTAGGAGCACCCCCAGTGTGACAACCACAGATGTCCCCAGACGTGGCCCCGGGTGAGAACCACCGTCCTAACCCTTAGAACAACAGGTTCCCGGGTCCCAGCCTGGACTCTGGTGGAGAGGGAGACGGGCAGCTCCTCACCTAACAGGACATTTCTGTTCTGTGGTCCAGACAGAGGCCAGAGCCCCCACCCACGGGACACAGAGCTGGCCACTCAGGTCACCCACCGTCTCCAGCCGCCATGCTGAGAAACGGAGAGAGAAATGGGCGGCATAAACCAAACAAAATGAGTTTCATAAAATGTACTATATTTAACCACTATGTCCAAAATATTGCTGTTTCAACGTGTGATCAATATTTAGTAAATATGGAGATTTTTCACATTCTTCCTTCATACTAAATCCTCAGAATCCTGAATCTAACACTTCATTTTCATTGGAAGTATCTCATCTGTATTTAAGATTTCCTAAAAGCATAGCTGAAAAAGTAGATTCGGGGGGCGGGGGGAGCAGAATTTGCCACCTCAACAGGTGTGTCTTGGGGGCCGGCCCCGTGGTGTAGTGGTTAAGTTCACGAGCTCTGCTTCTGCGGCCCGGGGTTCTCCGGTTCTGCTCCCTGGCGAGGACCTACTCACCGCTCATGAAGCCATGCTGAGGCGGCGTCCCACACAGAAGAGCTACAACTCCACAACTATGATACACAACTATTACTGGGGCTTTGGGGAGAAAAAAGAAAAAAAAGAGGCAGATTGGCAACAGATGTTAAGGCAGGGCCAATCTTCCTCCAAAAAAAAAAAAGACCTGTCTTTTTGGCGTGAGGATTATTTTATTTTTGGCTGGTTTTTGTTTTTGTTTTTGTTTTTGTTTTTGCTGAGGAAGATTAGCCCTAAGCTAACATCTGTGCCAATCTTCCTCTATTTTGTACGTGGGTTGCTGCCACAGCATGGCTGACAAGTGGTGTAGGTCCACACCCGGAATCTGAACCCGAGAACAAGGGTCACTGCCAAATTTAACTACTACGCCATGGGGCCAGCCTGTCTTTATTTTTTTAAAAACTGTAGACAGAAAAAGCTCTGAAAACCGCTAGAAGTGACCCTTTGTAAGGGACACTTAGGGAAGTTTCTATTTGTAAAGGTGTCTCCGTTACCCGGAAGAAGGGGGGATGACCTCATTTCTAGAAACTCTTGTCAATGCGGAAGAGGACTTAAATCTGCATGATAACCTTGTTCTTGTTGACGGCCTTTCTGGTAATCTCCCCGTAACTGAGCCCCCCACCCTCAACATCCGCCTTTGTCTTGAGCCGAAGCTAGTATGTAAGGTGGCGCCCTCTGCCATCCTGGCGAGTTCCCCGTTTTTCTGGGTCTCTCCCGTGTATACGTGTTATAAAGCTGTGTGATTTTCTCCTGTTACGCCGACTAATGTCAATTTAACTCGTAGCCCAGCCAGAAGGACCCAGAGGGTAGAGGATTAGTCTTCCTCCCCTACAATGGACAGACGGGTGGGTGGATGATGGATAGATGGACGATGGGTGGACGGCCAGATGGACAGGTGGGTGGGTGTTGGACGGGCAGCTCTCTGGTTAGACAGACAGATGATGACCCCAGAGCTGCCCCCTGGTCTGCCCGCATCTCCTAAGGCCAGTTTGGGCCTGTTCTGCCCCCGCCCTGGGGGGTGTCCAGGAGGGAGGTGACTTACCTGCTGTCCTGTCCCCAGGAGAGGTGCAGGGCGTGGTCACCGGCCTCCGTGGCCTGTGCAGCGGGCTGGGTCCCCACCTCCACGGCTTCGTCCTCCACCTGTTCCTCGTAGAGCTGAGCGAGGCGGTGGCCTGTGGCCCCAGGGGCCCTTTCCATCCCCCAGCACAGTCCCCTGGCCCTGAGCACCACAGCTGGGTGGTGGGACCTGAGCCGCCCCACAGCCCTTGGTCCAGAGCCCCCCGTGAGCAAGAGCCACTGTCGGGGGACAGCACAGCCTCGTCCATCCCGGGGGAACGAGCCACAGTCCCCGGGGAGCTGGGCCTGGCTGCAGGGCCGTCAAGGACCCCCACCTCCACTGGGGGCTTCCACCCGTCTGAACCCAGACATCACCGCTCGAAGCCTCTGCCTGCCTTGATGCTCCTGACGACTCAAGTCTCAGGCCCTCGGACGGCCCGGGGGTTCCGGCAGCCGCAGACCCCCAGCTCTGATGGCTCTGACAGCCCTGGGTCAGCCGCCCGGCCACCTCCCTTTTTGCCAGACTCGGTTCAGCTTCGGAGAAAGAGACTCACTAAGCGACCTGTCCTCGCGGGCTTTCCGTGTTGGTTGTTCATTTGGGGTCCTGGCCCCCCGCCGTGGTGCCCTCGGTGTCACCTTCCCACCACGCTCCTCGGCCCAGCTCAGCCGGCTGATTTCGGGGACCAGTGGGCCATTGAAGGCCCAGTGAACTGACAGCTTCTTCCCGCTCTAGAACCTTCTGGCAGTCATTTATTAAAGGACCACTCACAGCCTCATCTCTCTCCTCCCTGGCATCCCCGAGACCCACCGAGGCAGGAGTGACGTCGGATCTAGGGTCCTCCAGCACCCGAGCTGGCAGGGCACCCAATGGGGACTTAGCGGCTCAAGCCCACCCCGAAGAAAGGGCCATGAGGCCCCCAGTGGACCAGTGGTGTGAGTAAGGGCAGCTGAGGTGGGAAGGGAGGGAGCAGGTGTTTCCTGGGCGGGGGGCGCACTGGCCCCTCCTGGACACCCTCTGAGGCCTGAGGCTCTTTCCCTGGCAGAACCCCGCTGCTGTCGAGGGAAGGTGGACGGGGAGGCCAGGATGTCGAGGCTGGGGGGCTGGGACCCTCCAAGGGAAAGTGGCTTCCTGCGGGGCCTCCGAGGACTTCCTCCAGGCGGGGACCATGCCGGGAAGAGGTGATCGGCCAGCCGGCCCTCAGGAAGCCCAGGCTGGGGAGCAGAGGAGAACCCCAGCACCCACCACTGGCTCCCGTGGGCTCAGTCTCCCAGGTACAAGACCAGCGTCCCAGGTGCAGGCAGGAAAAGTGTCCCGTCCCCACTGGTGCTGGCCTCAGGCTCCCAGGGGTCCACTCAGACCCTCCGTCCAGGCCCCCACCCCATCCCTCTTCTCCTCGCCCCCCATTTCTCTCTCTCTCTGCGCCCCCAGGCTCCCGCTCTTCCCCACCTCTGCCCAGAACCTTCAGGGTGGCCGCTGGCCGCCTCCCCATCATTTGTCCAAAGGTTCCTCCTTCACACGGGCAGAACATCATAGCTCTGCCTGAGCATCAGGGATGACCGGTGAGGGCCAGGCCATGGGGAGTCAGTGGCCGGAGAGCTGGGTCACACCCTGCAAGGGCCTCAGCTTGGAGGGTGGCAGGATGTGGGGTCAGGGGCTGGGAAGAAGGCCATTCATCAGGCCCGCTGCCCCCCCCCCCAGGTCAAGTGCCCAGCTTCCCGCGGAGGGCCCACACCTCCGGCCCGGGGAGGGCCGCACCTTGGCGTCCACCTTCCTGTGTGGCCTTTCCCGGCACCCGGGGCCAGAGGGGGATGGGACCAAGAAAGACCAACTCAGAGTTCATGCACCTGGACCCTCGCCCCGCAGAGGCCTCAGATTCCCCCTCTGCTCCCTGCCCCTCCTCAGTTTCTGCCTCTGACAATCAGGAGGCTGAGAAGACAGCCGAGCAGAGCAGGTGGTGCTTAGAAGCCCCATGGCCTGGCTGCCCCATCTCTTATCCCAAAGCCAGGGAAACTGAGGCACAAGCCACACTCTGAGGCCGGTCGGGGGCAAACCAGGACCCCTCCGTGCTTCTCCTCCTGCGTGCCTGCTGTGCGTGGGGTCTGGGGTCACAGCAGGGGCCACAGCAGACAAGAGCTCTTTGGACAGGGGAGATGTGACTGGCTACACGACCTCGTTAAGTCTGCAGGGAAAACGCTCCGGAAGAAAGTTCCACAGAGGAGGAGGTGGCAGGAAGGTGGCTGGGGAGCACTGGGGAGGCAATGCCTGGGCAGAGACCGAGCAGGGTGAAGGCACAGCCATGCAAAGGCCCTGAGGCTGCCCAGTCCTGCAGGGCTCCGGCTACAGCCAGCAGTCTGGATTTTTTGCTTTTGGCCACAGGCAGCCTTGGGGTGTCGGCGTGCTCAGAAGGGTGTTTCTAAACCGCTCTGGGTGCTGGGTGGGGACCGGCCACGCAGGGCAGACAGGGAGAGGGGAGCAGCCTGAGGGGTACAGGAGATGGGGGGCAGATTCAGGTGTTCACAAGAGAAGGACTCTCTGACAACCGTTGTGAGTGGGGGGGCCTCTGTGGGGGGACCCTGTGGACCCCAGACCCAGGTCCCCGTGTGGAAGGGAGCCCAGAGGCGGCCCCATGCCCGGGGCTCCCAGGTTCCATCAGGCCTCCTGTTTGATGGGGGGAGACAAGGTCAGAAGCGGGTGGTGACATGTCCCAGGCCCTGGTGGGGTCCACAGGGCCTCAGCCCCATCAGCCCCAGGAGTCCCCACCACCCCCCCAAGACCCTCATCCCCAGGTGACCCCACCCCCAAGGACCCCTTCCTCCAGGAGGGTCCACCCCTAGGTGACCTCCACCTCCAGAGACTCTCACCCCCAGGTGACCCCACCCCCAGGAGGTCCCCCAGCCCGCACCCGGCGCCCGGAGGAGGCTGCTCTCTGTCGCCCCCGCGCGGCCGCTCCGGGCAGTGGAGCCGAGATTCCGGCCGACGGGGGACCGGCGGGGGCGGCGCGGACCCTGGGCCTGCTTCCGATTTCCCTTCAACTGACCTCGAGGGTCACCCCCCTCCGGCCCGCATTTTCCGATCTTCCCGTTTCTAAAAGTGAGACTTGGAATCGGCCCAGCGCCGCCGCCCCGGCTGCTGTTACCTCGGCCCCGCCCCCGTCTTGGCCCCCAGCCCCTGCCTCTCTGTCGCCTCCGGGGTCGGGGGTCAGGGCGGGAAACCCCCTCGGGAAACCCCCGGGGAGCCGCTAGGGGAGGGGGCGGCGGGAAGGAGCTCGGGGCGCCTCTATTTAAGCCGTCTCCCCGCGGGCCGGGGACACGCAGGGGACGGCATGGAGCGGGGCCTCGGCCTCCTGCTGCCCCTCCTCGTGGGGCTCCTGCAGCGGGGCCGCGGTGAGGGGGGTCCGAGGGGGAGGGGGCTCAGGGAGAGGAGGGGACTCCGGGAGGGGACAGCTTAGGAGAGGGGAAGGTGCTCCGAAAGAGGAGGGGGCTCTGGGAGGGGAGGGGGCTCCGCGAAGGGAGGGTGGTTCCGGCAAGGAGGGGCTCCTGGAAGAGAGGGGCTCCGGGAGAGGAGGGGTTCCGGGAGAGTAGGGGGCTTAGGAGAGGGAGGGGCTCCCTGGGGGAGGGGGCGCCGGGGGAGGGCGCCGGGGGAGGGGGCTCAGGGAGGAGGGTCTCCGGGAGAGGAGGGGTCTCCAAGAGGGAGGAGTCTCCTGGAGGGGAGGGGCTCCGGGGAGGGGCTCAGGGAGGAGGGGTCTCCGGGAGAGGAGGGGTCTCCAAGAGGGGAGGAGTCTCCTGGAGGGGAGGGGGCTCCGGGAGGGGAGGGGGCTGGAAGAGTAGGCCAGTGGGCTGGTTCCGGGAGGTGACAGGGTCCTAGGAGGAGGGCCTTCGCGGGGGCGGGGCTGGCAGGGGCTGGGGTCCGGGCGGAGGCGGAGCCCAGGACCGGTTCTGGGGCTGGGGTCCCGGTGTCGGGGGCGCGCGGCCGGGCTGAGCGCGCCCTCTGCCCGCAGGTGCCCTGGAGGTGGAGCCCCCCGAGAGCGTGGTGGCGGTGCCCGTGGGCGGGTCGCGGGAGCTGACCTGCCGCCTGGCCTGCGCGGGCCCCGGGGCCGCCCCGGTGCAGTGGCGCGGCCTGGACACCACCCTGGGCGCCGTGCAGACGGGCGCGGGCATCAGCGTCCTCTCCGTGCGCAACGCGTCCCTGGCGGCGGCGGGGACCCGCGTGTGCGTGGGCTCCTGCGGGAACCTCACCTTCCAGCGGACCGTGCGGCTCCTGGTGTTCGGTGAGCGCCGCCGCTCCTCCCGCCCCCCACATCAGCAGCGCTGCTTCACCTCCGTCTCTTTGCCGCCGCCTCCCGGGAGGCTTCCCGGACTGCCCGCCCCGCCCCAGCTCGAAGCCTGCTCGCCGCTCCTCCGAGTCTCTCTGCAATCCGTTCCCTCCTCTCCGCACCGCCTCCTCTCGGCGGCCTCCCGGCCTTCACTCCGCCTGCCCTTTCTGCTCTGGATCCTTCTCCAGCACCTTATATTGTAGCCACACAGGGCGCGGCCGCTGGGTTTTGCCTGTCCCTGTGCACCCCTTGACCCCGTCCACCCCCTCAGGGCCCAGTCCGGACCCTCTGGACTCAACCCACCCCCTCCGACCCTCCGTCCGCAGCCTTCCCGGACCAGCTGACCGTCTCCCCAGGGGCCCTGGTGGCCGGGTCTGCCCAGGAGGTGGCCTGCACCGCCCACAACGTCTCGCCTGCCAGCTCGGACACCCTCTCCTTGTCCCTGCTCCTGGGGGGCCAGGAGCTGGAGGGGGTGCAGGCTTTGGGCCAGGATGTGGAGGAGGAGGCCCAGGATGGCGAGGACTCGCTGTTCCGAGTGACAGAGCGCTGGCTGCTGCCCCCCCTGGGGACCCTCGCCCCACTCACCCTCCACTGCCAGGCGACCATGACGCTGCCCGGCTTGGAGCTGAACCACAGCCGGCCCATTCCAGGTGAGTGCAGGGCCGGCCGGCCTGCGAATCAGTGCCCCGGGGATTAGACAAAGTCTCGACACTGGGTGCCCAGCTCTGGAACCCTGGTTCCACACCTCGCCCGCTGTGTCCCCATCTGGGTGGTCACAGTACCCACAGCTGGTGGGAAAATTGCCACATCCTACCCCAGGGCCTTTGCACTGCTGTGCTCTCCACCCAGAATGTACTTCCCCGGCATCTCTCCCCGGCTCGCTCACTCACTCCCTCAGGTCACCTTCCGAGTGAGGCTTCCCCTGACCCAACCCCCCACACACACACGGGAGAGCCCTTTCTCTTCCCTGTTGATTGTTTATGACGCCTTTTTATCAACACCCGACGTCCTGTAAGTTCTCTTTCCGTTACCTGTCTCCCCTGCTGCCGGCTTCACCAGGGTAGGAATGTGTCTGTCTTGTTCACGGCTGTGTCTCCAGGGGCTGAATGGTGCCCGGCGCACAGTAGGTGTGCGACACATACGTTCTGAACGAATGAGTGAATGGATGAATGAATGTTCTCACTGTGCACAGCACGGAGTAGGTGCGCAATAAATACTTGAGGGGTGAACAATCAGATGAAAGCATTTCACCTGGAGGCCAGCACACAGTAGGTGCTCAATTTGTGCCAGATGTTGTTATTAATTTAACTGACGTGTGTCTGATCCGGGACACGCCCTGCTCACGTCATGAAGCCCCCCGGCAGCCTCTCGCTAAAGAAGCACTGACTCACTCTCTGACGGGGCGCCTGGAAACTCACATTAACGTGCTTGGGGTCATGAGCGTCAGGAAGAGTTTGATCAAGTGGAAACAGGAGCTGGGGTGGGGTGTGGCACGCAGGGAGGCCACTGGATTGGAGAGATTTTGTAGGAGGATGTGCAGAGCCTCTCCTGGGGCCTCAGTCTCCCCGCCTGCACCCCAGGGTGATGATCGGAAAGCTCAAGGACCCCCTGACTCCAGGGGGACCATTCTCCCCTCTCTCCATCTCCGAGTTCTGTAACAATAAACCCGGTATTCACGGACCCTGCAACCCAGGCACCCGTGAACCAGGGCACTCTCCATGGCAGCCCCCCAGGGGCAGTGGCCATCGCCCCCTCTACAGTGGGGGAAAGTGAGACCTGGAGATTCAGCAGCTCGCTCAGGGCATGGAGGGCTGTGACGGACTCCGACCCCGCTCCCACCCACTGAGACACCCTGCGACTCACCCAAGTGGCCAGGGATGGGCTGGGAGCGGTTCTGGTCCAACTCCATGGTCCAGATGGAAAGACTGAGGCAGGAGGGAGGCTGGGGCAGCAGGGAGAACAAATGGCCATCTTGTTTTCCAGTCCTGCACAGCCTGACCTCCCGGGAGCCCCCCATCGTGACCTCCCCGGAGGCGACCCCCGAGCAGGGCTCCACCCACAGCCCCTCGAGTCCTGGTCCTGAGAGTCCTGGATCTGAGAGCCCTCGCCCCACGAGTCATGGCCCCACGAGTCCTCGCCCCACCGGTCCTGGCCCCAGGAGTCGTGGCCCCACACCTGGGAACAGCTCCACCAGGCCCTGTCGCCCTGTGATCCGCCGGTTGACAACGCCACGGGGTCTGGAGCTGCTGTGTGAGGTGGTCTGCAGCCCTGGCGTGGCCGTGCACTGGACCCAGGCTCCCGGCGGTCTGGAGGCCTACAACAGGCGGGAGGCCGGAGCCCGGGCGTGGCTGAGCGTGCCGTGGGCCGAGTGCAACCCCGAGGGCTGGTTCCAGTGTTGCCTGGACCCAGGGGGCCAGGTGGCCAGCCTGTACCTGGTCCCAGAAATCTGTGAGTTCTGGCGGGGGAGCCCTGGGAGTCCCTGGGGGGAGGGATGCTTTGCATCAGATCCCAGACCAGGAGGCGCCCTGCCTGGCCTCAGCAGATAGCGGGCTTCCCCGACATCGTGAGATGACAGTGGCCTGGCATGACCGATGGCCGTAAATTTCAGGGACCGTGTAGATATCACACCACTTTGTAAACTAAACTTTATAATACAGACCCCAACAGCCTGTGGGAGAGAAATGAAACTAGGATTACAGCCACTTAGGGAATTTCACATTCTCTAGTAGCCACATTCAGAAAAAAAAAGGAAAATAAGTTTGATAATATATTTTACCAAACCCAATATATCTCAAATATTATCAGTTCAACATGCAACCTGTAAAAACGTACGAATGACATATTTGACATTTTTTTTATTTGAAGAAATACACGTCTTCAAAACGCGATGTGTGTTTACACCGAGGGCACTTTTCTGCTCTGACGGGCCACGTTTCGACGCAGACGTGGTGCGTGGCCGCCTCAGTGGACCGCCCACTTCCCACTGTTTTGTCCCATGGACCTTTTGAGAGATTCACTCTAAAGTCCTCTGGATGTTCTGGGGGATTTGTACATTTCAAAAGACGTTCCAAACGGTCAAGTCCTTTGTGAAATTTCAGGGAACGCAGGAAATTTGGAAGCCCTGAGCAGACTCAGCAGGCTTCTCCCCAAAACCTGCAGAGGCGGGCTCAGGGCTCCTGGTGCTTCTCTCTCCAGGCTCCCCGGCGTCGTCCGCAGCCCTGTGGACGGGCAGTGTGGCCCTGGGGCTGCTCCTCCTGGTGTTCCTCGCCTATCGCCTGTGGAAATGCTGCCGGCCGGCCACTGACCACCACGCCCACCAGCTCCTCTGGGCCCCCTGCCCCGCTTGCACCGGACTGGGGGGGCGGGATTCAGGAGATCACTTCTGAAGTGACCTGCCACTCCTTCACTCAGCTGCGACTGGAGGACGTCTGCAGGGTCTGGACAGCATGAGGACTGACCGCAGGCCCCTCACCCTGATGGCCAGCAACCAGGCTGCCCAGCTGGCTGGGTTTCCCCTGGGTGGGGCCCCTGGGGAGCCACCCGCCACGTCCACAGCTAGAGAATAAAGATCTGGTGTGACTTCAGTAGTCCCTGTCATGGTACGAGGATGCTGGAATCCTCTGCACGGCCCCTCTGAGCTGGGCGACTCCCCAGCCACACTTGGCCAGGGCTGGGGAGAGAGGACAGCTGGGGGTGGGAGATCCCTTCCCTGGATTTCGGGACACTGGAGCCTAAAGAATAACTAGGACTCCTCAAAAGAAGTAGGGGAAAGTATTTGGCGGAGGAACGGCGTGGCCAAAGCCGCAGAAGAGAGGTGGCTTATTAAGGGAAACAGCATCTCTTTTGGGGTGGCTGGGGGCTGAGGATGGGGGAGAGGCGAGAGAGGCTGGAGATGAGATCAGCAGATGAAGGGCTGTAGGTGCCGGGCACTGGGGAGCCACGGGAGACTCTTGAACTACAGAGGATGCAGTGTGAGAAAGATCCCTCTAATGGTGAGGAAACGTAACAGCCTGGGACAGTGGGGACCGTGGGAGGGCCACTCATTCCGCGAACACGTGCTGGGGACTGGGCGCCGCGGGAGCCCAGAGCAGACCCCAAGCCCACCCTGGTGGGTGGCTGGGGGGAGAGGGGGCCTTTCCCCACGAGTTGAGCCATAAACTCCGACGGAGATTGGGTTAGGTTTACGGCCAGGCTGAGCACAAAGGCTCAAAGATGAAAAAGAAAAGAGGGCGGGGGCGGCGCTCCGTCATGGAGTCTGGGCGCATCCCTCCCCGCCCGCGCTGGACCGGCTTCTCTGGTAACCAAGGAGACTGGTTGCTAGGGGACCATGCTAATGAAGGACTCGCCCACTACCAAGATGGCAGACAATGCGGCTTCATGCCAGGAACCAAGCCCTTCCTGAGGAGCCATTTTGGAGTCTGGCAAAATTCAGGTTCCGGGCCTGAGCCAGAAAAGCCAACCGATACGCTCAAAGAGGAAACCCGAGAGAGAGTGCCAATTAGAACCCAAGAAAGGGCGTCCTGCGCTAATCACTTCCCAGAGTCTCCCCGCGGGATCCCGGAGCCCTCTGCCCTCAACCAAGATGGCCGCCACGCGGCGCCAGCGCAGTGGAATATGGCGGCGCTTCCGGTCCCGCTGCCCTCAGCGAAGATGGCGGCAGTGGACAAGCGGCGGCCGGCCGTGGCCCCGGCGGCCAGTTTCCCGGACAGCGGCCGGCCGGCGGTGTCCCAGGCGGCGGCAACTCCCGAGAGCGACGAGGACTTCCTGCGGCAGGTCGGCGTGACGGAGATGCTGCGCGCGGCCCTGCTGAAGGTGCTGGAGGCGCGGCCCGAGGAGCCGATCGCTTTCCTGGCGCACTACTTCGAGAACATGGGCCTGCGCTCGCCGGCCAGCGGCGGCGCCGGGGAGCCCCCGGGCCAGCTCCTGCTGCAGCAGCAGCGCCTCGGCCGCGCGCTCTGGCACCTGCGCCTGGCTCACCACTCCCAGAGGTGCGGGGCGGGGCCGGGGCGGGCGGGGGTCCGCCGGACTCCAACTCCCAGCGTGCTCCGCGCGGCTCCCCGTCCCCGGCGCTGGCGGCGGCGCGCGGGGCGTGCTGGGGACCGTAGTCCGCAGCGCCCCCCGGGTGCGGGGTGGCCCGGGCCGCGATGGGCTTGCTCTGGCCGGCTGCGTCCCTTGTGACGCCCCTTTGCAGGTGCTGAGTTCCCCTTGCAGCCAACACCACTTTGCAAATTGTGGTGCCCAAGGTCGCAGGGCAAGGCGTCCGAGCCAGGTCCCCCCCCCAGCTGCCTCGTTACCAGCATCGCAGCATCCCCGTCCATTCAGGCAGAAAATGAGTGCTTACAGGGTTGGGCCTGAAGACAGAAAGCTACCCCGGGGCCAGGCTCCCAGCGGCAGGAGGGGCGTCCAGGAGGCGGCCTGCGTGATGCGCAAGTGGCTGCAGAGCTGCAGGGTGGGAACCACAGGGGGAAGGGAAGGCCGCAAAGCGGAGCCTGAGGCAAGCGTTCGTGTGGGGGTGATTTTATAAGGGGGCGCTCCCGGGAGAACCCAGGAGGGGGGAGGAGGCCAAGCAAGGGAGCGTTTCGGCCTAATCCCCAGGTGCTTCCAGCACCCACCACCTGTGGGCGCCCCTCCCGGAGGGTCACACGGAGCACAGAGAGGCTGGGGCGGGAGCCCGGGTGTGGGAAGCGGTGCGGAGGGCGGGCGTCTCAGCGCAGCACCCACGCCCCCACCCACAGGGGGACAGGGAGTGTGGGGTGTCCACATGACAGCCAGACAAGGAGCCGCGGGGCATCTGGAGGCCAGGGGCCACCCCTTCCATGGGGACCTGGGAAGAGGAGCAGGTTGGTGGGACGTGCTCTGAAGGGCGAGCTGATGGTGGTGCTGGGGTCAGGGTGGGAGGGGCGTGTGCAGGGAGAGTCCAGGGTGGTCCTTGGAGCTATCTGCTGAGATGGGAGGCCGCTGGTTTGGAGGAAGTTTCTAGAGTCACTGAGGACTGTTAAGGGAGGGGCTGGGAGGACCTTGCAGCAGGAAGGTGGATGCTGAGACCTGCATCTGGGATGGGAGGTTGTCAACTGGGAGGGGTCGTGAAGGCCTGGGGAGAGCTGAGAAGAGCCCCGGACCCAACGCTAAGAAGAACCCACAAAAGGGGCCGGCTCCGTGGCTTAGCGGTTAAGTGCGTGCGCTCTGATGCTGGCGGCCCGGGTTCGGATCCCGGGCACGCCCCAAGGCACCACTTCTCCGTCCAACGCGAGGCCGAGTCCCACGTACAGCAACTAGAAGGATGTGAACCTATGACATACAACTATCTACTGGGGCTTTGGGGGTAAAAAAATGAATAAATAAAATCTTTTAAAAAAAAAAAAAAAGAAGAACCCACAAAAACTCATGAGAAGGCAGAGCAGACATGAAGGAGGGCACCAGAAGAGAACGGCATCCAGGACATCTTCCAAGGAGAACAAGTAGTCAGTGGCGGGACCGTGTACAGTTGTTCAGGTCGAGCACTGCACAAGCCACTCGCCCATAGACAGCACAGACAAGGATGTTTATATGAAGGCTTTTTGCAGAGCTTTTTCCTAATTCACACAAAGGTGCCTTGTGGGCTGGCAGCAGCCCTGTATCTGACAGCCCAATGGATGAGGGCTGAGAAGCGTCTGTTTGTGGGTTTGGATCCCTGGCATGGACTTACACCACTCGTTGGCGGCCCTGCTGTGGCGGTGACCCACATAAAAAGTAGAGAAAGATTGGCACAGACGTTAGCTCAGGGACAATCTTCCTCAGCAAAAAATAAAATAAAATGAGCTCTCAGTCAGAGCCCCTTAACCTCACAGACGGACCAGAAGCAGAAGCGCGTTGGGCGGGTCTCGGGTGCAGAGAGGGGGGCTCCCTCTGAGGCCGGGCAGCCTCGCCCCGACGCCGAGGGGTTGCCTGGACGTGCTGGGCTGTTCTGAGAGTGTCATCACAAAGGATTTGGGGAGAAGGCAACCAAACTGCCGTCTGCGGCGTCTCGGGGCATCGGAAGAGCTGGCCTCCAGGACGTCCCGGCGGCCGCCCCCACTGGCCTCGAGGCCCCAGGAGCACAGTCGTTCTGGGACTTGCTGGGGGCTGTGCGGCTGCCAGGCATCCTTCTCAGCCGCCTCGTTGCTATGGTAGCAGCAGGAGAGCCGTCCCCGGGGTCCCTGTGACCCAGGGCCTGCAGAAGGCACCGGCCGGTCTGGCCGGAGTCCTCAGCTCAGATCCCCCTCTGGGGGCCGTCCTGGGCCCTGCAGGGGGTTGAGCCACATCCTGCCCCACGCCATCCAGCGTGCTGACCACAGACGTCCCTGGATGTCACCCAGTGTCCCTCGGGGCAGAGTCACCCTGGGTGAGCCCAGGTCTGCCATGAGTCCGTGTCTCTTCTGGAGACATTCCATGCACGTATCCTTATTTTAACAAACGCTCACGCGGTTTACGGATTGAGCTCTGTAGGCGCTGCACGGATGGAGCCCCTGTGAATGCCCGACCCCACTTCACAGACGGGGAAGCGGAGGCCCGGAGCCCAGGCTCCCCCGCAGGGCCGAGACTCGAAGCAGGCCGCCCCCCTGCAGAGCGGCCGCCGTGGGCTCCCCTGGTGGTTCAGCAGGTGGCGTGGGTGCCCCTCGTGGCGCAGAACCGCGGGGGAGCCCCTGGGAGGGTCTCGGTGAGGTTGGGTGTCACCCCCGCTGGGTTCTCGAGGATGCTCTGTCACAGCCCCAACCCCACTGGGTAACAACGACCCCTTTCGTGTCCTCCTGCCCGCGAGGCCGGGAGCCCGAGAGAAGCAAAGTCTGGACGCCCGGCTGCGTTCGGCCCTGTCACAGCTGACGACGGCGCACGTGGAGTTGCAGGCCGGGCACTGGGCACAAGATCTGCCCTGTGTTCTCATGGGAGTGAGGGACAGGAGGAGGACCCTCCTCTGGGCGAGGAGAGCGGGCGGCGGTGAGGCCAGGCCGGAGCAGCCAGACACAGAGGTGCCCAGTGAGCACCGGGGACCGGGTGGCCCCCAGACATCGCCCCAGCTGCCGCCTCCAGGGGCATGAGTGAGCTCGAGATCTGGGGGGGTCGGCTGGTCCCTGGAAAAGGCGTCGGGGTGGAGCTGACGGACGGGGCACCCGGACAGGACGGGCTGCGTCACACGCGGGAACAGATGACCCCGGAACCTCCACAGCCTTGACACAGCTGAGGTTCACCTGCCCTCACCGCAGGGTCGCAGGGGTCACACCGCTGGGGCAGCAGGGCGTGGACCACGGAGAGGGGTGCAATGGCTCTAAAACCCCCGTGGAGAGGGGACCCTGCGGCTCCAGCCCGAGCGGCACCCGCGTGCCGGGTGAGGGTGAGCCCTCCGCGGCTGAGCCTCTGGAGGACCGGGCCGCGCCGCAGCCTCACTGCAGCCTCACAGGACCCCGAGCTGGGACCCCAGCCAAGCACCCCCAAGTCCCCGACACAGAAAGCGCGTGACGTGATAA
Organism: Ceratotherium simum simum; assembly: GCF_057802395.1. Classification (NCBI taxonomy): domain Eukaryota; kingdom Metazoa; phylum Chordata; class Mammalia; order Perissodactyla; family Rhinocerotidae; genus Ceratotherium; species Ceratotherium simum. The sequence goes on along the minus strand of NC_141938.1, from coordinate 16,419,775 downwards.
ACGCCGTTGCCGTCTCAGGCCGCTGGGTTTGGGGGTGATTTGTTCCGCAGCCACTGGTGACACCTCACTTACTCACATGGGGTCGCCCCCCACGGGGACTCTCCTGGGGAAAGTTAATAAGGAAGGTCTTGCGAAAGTTCTCATGAGGCCTCGCCGGCTAACGTGGTGACGGTCCTATAACGGGAGGATGTTCATGAGCGCGACGCTGCGTCTGGCCCACCCTCAGCACCTGACAGGGCCGTCTCACTGCCCGCGAAGCTCCAGCACAGCGGAAGGGCCCAACGGATGGGAAGAAAAGGAGCTTGTAGTCTGGTGGGCGAGGATTAAATCCCAGCTGGGAGAGGCCCCAGGCTTCTGCCCTCTCGCCCTGGGCCTTGGTGTCCCCCTCTGTCATGGGGCTTTACCACTGGAGCCCCACAGAGCCACTGGGCCCACACATCCATCCATGGGGCAGAGCGATGACTAGAGTGGCCAGCATTTACTGGGCGCCTGCTGCATACCGATCAGCATGTACTGGGCGCCTGCTGCATACAGACCAGCATGTACTGGGCACCCACTGCATACGGACCAGCATGTACTGGGCAACTGCTGCATATGGACCAGCATGTACTGGGCAACCGCTGCATACCAATCAGCATGTACTGGGCGCCTGCTGCATACAGACCAGCATGTACTGGGCGTTTGCTGCATACGGACCAGCATGTACTGGGCACCCACTGCGTACGGACCAGCATGTACTGGGCAACCGCTGCATACCAATCAGCATGTACTGGGCGCCTGCTGCATACAGACCAGCATGTACTGGGCACCCACTGTGTACAGACCAGCATGTGCTGGGCACCCACTGCGTACGGACCAGCATGTGCTGGGCGCCTGCTGCATACTGATCAGCATGTACTGGGCGCCTGCTGCATACAGACCAGCGTGTACTGGGCACCTACTGCATACGGACCAGCATGTAGTGGGTGCCTGCTGCATACCGACCAGCATGGACTGGGCTCCCACTGCATATGGACCTGCATGTACTGGGTGCCCACTGCATACAGACTAGCATGTACTGGGCTCCCACTGCATACAGACCAGCATGTACTGGGCGCCCACTGCCTGCCGGCCCATAGAAAGGTGAGGCGACCTGCCCAGGTCACACAGGAGATGAGGGAGCTGCCATGTGTCCCCTACCCTCACCACGGAGCTGAGCCCCAGAAAGGATGGATGGAAGCCCCGGGGTCGGCCTTTCCTCTGTGGGATCCTTGGGCCACCGGCAGCCCTGAGCCTCACCCCCACTTGTCGCAGTGGAAACGGTGACAGGCCACCCGCCACGCTGGCACTGGGCCACGGGCCATGCACTCGGCTGTCAGTGCCACAAGGGGGTGGGACACAGGGTTAACCAGCCGCCAGGCTCACCCCGCAGACCACGCGCACAACCACTGTGCGCCCGACTGCCGGTGAGGCTCACGGCGCGGCCGGGGCACGTGCTGGGTCTTCAGGTTCCTCGTGGGGCGAGGGCTCGTACCCCCGCATGGCCGACGGCGGGTCGACAGACTCCCCTGTGAAGGGCAGGTAGTCACTGTCTCGGCTTTGCAGGCCGCTCCCCATTGTGACCACTCGCCTCTGCCTTTGCAGCCAGAAAGTAGCCACGGGCAGTGTGTCAGGGACGATCGTGGCCGTGTGCCAATAAAACTTTATTTACAGAAGCGGGCGGCGGGCGGGGTCTGACCCACGGCTGTAGCTGCGGACTTGGCCCCTGGGACTGTGGACTGAAAAGAGTGGACCCACGTTGTCAGCCAGGCACAGTGTTTGGGCAGGGGTGACCCCCCATAAGTGCAGCCGTCATCATGGGGGCAGTGGAGGGTCCCAAGGGGCAGAAGCCTGTGGGCTGACTCACAGACATTGAGCACTTGCTGTATGCCGGGCCGTGTTCTAGGCACTAGGGCTGTAGCAGTGACCCACACGAACTCCCTGACGTGGCTCCTGGGCTGACGTCCTGGTGGGAGGGACACCGTGTCTCAAGGATGCCACACACTAGGTGGGATGGTGGGAGCTGCTGTGAGGAAGGATGGAGGAGGAAGGGGTCAGGGAGTCGGTGGGGCTGCCCTGGGGAGGAGCCGAGGGGAGACCAGGGGAAGGGCATGCAGGGCGGAGGGCACAGCGGTGCAAAGGCCCTGAGGCCGCGCCAGGGCTGGTGTGCAGGAGGCAGGGGCGGGGCGGGATGCGGGGGCTGGTGTGCAGGAGGCAGGGGCGGGGCGGGGCGGGAGGCTGGGGCGGGGCGGTGCTGGGCCCTGCAGGCCGGCCCGACGCCCCGTCTGCCCGCAGGACGGCCTTCAACAACAACGTGGGCGTGGCCTACGAGTGCCTGAGCGCCAGCGGGCGCAAGAAGAAGCCGGGGCTGGACGGGCGCACCTACAGCGAGCTGCTGAAGCGCGTGTGCCGCGACGGGGAGGCCCCCGAGGAGGTGGTGGCGCCCCTGCTGCGCAAGATCCAGTGCCGCGACCACGAGGCCGTGCCGCTGGGCGTCTTCCGCGCCGGCATGCTCACGTGCTTCGTGCTGCTGGAGTTCGTGGCGCGCGCCGGCGCCCTCTTCCAGCTGCTGGAGGACCCGGCCCTGGCCGTGGCGGACCGCCGCGTGGGCCAGGCCGTGCTGGACACCTTGGAGGGGGCCCTGCAGGCCGGTGACGGCCCCGCCGCGCCCGCCCGCTACCTGGAGGCCGGCTCGCGCCTGGGCCCCGACAGCCTGGCGCTCGCCATGGACCGCGCGCTGGGGGCCCGGCGGCCCGGCGCCCCCATGACCCGCGAGGAGTTCCTGGAGAAGGCCGCCGCGCTCTTCATCGCCAAGGTCAAGCCGGTGGGCTGAGCCCCCCTCGCCCGCCGCCGCCTCCTTCGTGTCCCGGGCTGGACATGGGTCTGAGACCAGGACTGGGGTGTCCCTGCATGCGGGGGGTGCGGGGAGCCCCCCAACCAGCTTGGGACCTGGAGCGACGCCCCAGCCTCTGCATGGGGGAACCCGGGGGTCCCGGGAAGTGAGCCCCCTGCCCGCACCCCCGCAACGGCCCCCCGCCCCCCGGCAGTAATAAAGTCCGTCCCCGAGCCCGGCCTGGTGTTTGTGTCCCCCCCCCACCTGTGTCCACGCCGGCCGCACGCCAGGTCCCACCGCTGTCCCAAGGCCAGGCTCGCCGCCTGGAAACGCCAGGACGCCCTGGACTGCGCTGTACGGGAGCAGAGGGCACCGGGGCGCCTGGCGGGGTGGGCTTACTGCACTCACCACTGCCCATGAGGAAGCAAATCACTACCCACGCCAGGCAGATGGGGAAACCGAGGCCCAAGGAGGTGAAGGGTCACACCGCCAGCAAGGGGCTGAGCCGGGATTTGAACCCGGGTCCCGCTCCAGAGCCCACACCCTACACTGCCTCCCCTGCCTGCTGTCAGTCCCTCCAGCATCCATGCCCACCCGTGAGACCCTCCAGTCACTGTTCACCGGGCACCGGCCTCCCCTCCCCCAACCACAGAAAATCCGCAGGGAGCGGAGTCCCGGCCCGGAACCACCGCCAGCAGTGGCTTCACGGGGTCCCGGTCTCCTCTTCCGTCAGGGGGGTGAGGACGGCCCCTCTTCTGACCGAGGGAGACCCCCACAGGACCAGAATTTAAAGCTTTACAAGCTGCCAATGGCAGGGACCCCCTTGTCCCCCCCAGATCTGCCTTCGGCGTAGGGCCAGCATTCAGTGGACCTAGGAGCCAGCGCACCAGGCCGGTTTTCCAGAAACAGCCACGGGGATATTTCCGCCCCCACACCCCATCGAGAGGCAGATCAGGATGGAATCTGTGTCCCCTCCCCTGAGCTCAAGTGGCTTTTGTGACACCACATGCCTTCCATGGCTAGGTCACAGAAGGTGACACCACCGCCCACGGGAGGCTGGCCTGGGCCTCAGGGCCACGTTGTGGGGAAGCCCGGGCCACGTGGAGGTTCCCGCCTGGTAGACTCGTGGGCTAAATAAACGATTGATTTATTGATTTATGATAAAAGCCCGAGTTCTGGGCTCGTCTGTTACGCAGCAGTGGTAGCCGGAAGATTAACAAAGGTGCCCTTCAGTAAGTGTTCGCGGTTAGTACTAGAGTATGTCACCAGCCCACGCACGGGAACGCGCCCGAAGCATCAGCATCTGTGGCCTCGGGCCGGGGACCGCACACCCAGGAAGCAGCAGGGGACAGATGTGGGTGAGGCCGGGCGGACCTTCTGCGTTAGTCCCGAACTGTCCCCGAGACCAGGACGGGACTCACGGCCCGGGCACCCTCTGGTCAGCTCTGTGGTCCCCGGGCAACCCCTGCCTCCCGGTCATCAGAACCAGGCAGGGCACTGTGCAGTGGGTGTTGCTGGTGCCACCACATCCTCATCGCAGGTCGCGGCTGCCCCTCGAGAAAGGAGGAGCCACACGGCCCAGGAGGGTCCATCCCTCCCTCCGGGGCAGATGTCCCCAATGAGTGACACTGGGGGCACCAGAGCCGGCCCCATCGCCTCAGGTGGAGCTCTCGGGGGGCAGCTCACGCTCCAGCCCCCCATCAGGCTGAGGGGACCCCAGCCGGGACCACCTCCCTGCCTTGTCCAGCTCCCCTCACCGTCGCCGAGTCGCCGCCACGCTTGGTCGTGGGTCCGGAAGCCCCCTGTTATCATGATCCCCACGTGACCTCTGCCGGCACCGCCCCGGGAAGCTGCCCTGTTCTCCTCACCTGGCCTCGCGGCAGCGTGGACCATGGAACCTCCCGCTTCTGGGAACACCCCCTCCCCCTCCCCCTCCGGCCCCACCTCGCGGTGGTCCCTCTGCTGCCCCCGAAGTCTCCTCCTCTTCCCAGCTCCCCAGGGAGGGCGTCCCCTGGCTCCGTCTGGGGCCTCTCCTGTCCTCACCTCGTGCATCCTCATCCCCTGGCCTCTCTCCAGGCCCTCGGCTTCAGTTACCGCCCCGGGGGGGCCAAGGCGTCTCACATTCATCTCTCAGGCCCGGCCCCACTCTGCTCCAGCCTGCGAGAGCCAACCGCCTGCTGGGCGTCTCCTCGGGCACATCTCAAGTACGTCCCAGGCCTGCCACGTCGGGGACAGAGCCTCTGGTCAGCCTCCCTGATCCCGGGGCTCCTCTGGGTGTCTGGTCTCTGAGGAAGCCCCCAGTCCGCCCAGACACTGAGATGGAGATGGGGGGGCTGGGCTGAATGCCCCCCGACCCTCAGCTGGCGGTGCTCTGCATCCTGTCGGTTGCACCTCCACTCCATCCTGCCTGCTCCTCCTCTGAACTGGTCCAGCCTGCATCCTCATCCACCTGGGCGACCCCACCAGCCAATAGGAGTGCTCCCGGCACCCTGGCCCCAGTGATTGGTTCAGGAACAGCATGTGACTCCCGGCTGGCCAATGAGACGCAGCCCTGGGATTTTTTTCTGGGGTGGCTGAGCTGGGAGGACCCGGGCCCGGATTCTGGAGCCATCTTGTCACCACGAGGCCTGCAAACGAAGCCAACACTCAGGAAAGCTGAGCCAGGAGACTTCCCAGCTACTTTTCTGGCCTCTGTCCCCTCACTCTGCCCCAGGCACGCTGGTCTCTAGCTGGTCCGGCTTGGCCCTGCCTCAGGGCCTTTGCACGTGCTGTTCCCTCTCCCTGTGACACTGTTCCTCCAGACCCACGTGGCTCACTTCCTCACTGCATTCTAGTTTCTGCTCAGATGCCACCTCCTGACCACCCACTCAAAATAACCCTCCTGTGCCACCCCCGTTGCTAACACCTACCATGCTGTATTTTTCTTCTTCATAGTAATTATTGCTATCAGAAATTGCTGTTTATTCATCAGCTTGTTTACGGCCTCCCCGAGGACAGGGATTTCTGCTCCTTTTGTTCACTGCTGTGTCCTCAGCGCCTAGATTTGTGCTTGGAAGGCCACGAGTGAGTGAATGACTTAATGGCTGAATCAATTTTCCAGAGGAGGAATCTGAAGCCCATAGAGATAAGTGTATTCAACTCCTATGGGTGTTGTCACAAGTCACCACAAAGTTAGTGACTTAAAGAACACGAGTTTACTATCACAGTTCTGGGGGCAGAGTCCTAAAATCCAGGTGTGGGCAGGGCTGGTTCCCTCTGGACGCTCCAGGGGAGAATCTGCTTGTTGCCTTTTCCAGCTTCTGGAGGCGTCACATCCTGGGCTCAAGGGCCCTTCCTCCATCTCCGAAGTGCATCTCTGCCGTCGTCCCATCGCCTGCTCCGCCTCTGACCCTCCCGCCTCCCGTGGCATTACACAGGTCCACTTGGATAACCAGGGTACTCTCACCATCTCGAGGTTCTTAATCTCATCTGCAAAGTTCCTTTAGCCATGTGAGGCAGCGTACCCACAGGCTCCAGGATTAGGACGTGGCGTCTGGGGGGCCCTTATTCTCCACCACCATAAGTAACAGATGGCGCAGCCAGGGAGAGGCAGAGCTGGCTTTGGGGCCGGTTCTGTAGCATCCAAAGCACACCGGCCCCGTAGCCTTTGTCTTCGACTCCACGTCCCTCTCCCCTCAAGGGGCCACATTCTCTCCTGTGCATCCCTTTTTACTTCACCCCCGCAGCCCCTCCGCCTCGTGAGATCATGTGTTTCTTCCCAACAGGCATAATTGCAGCAAAAACACTATCGTCTCTGTCTCTATAACATTCTCAGTATCTATGCCGAGAGCTTTTCAAATATTATTTCATGAAACCCATTTTACAGATAAACTGAGACTTGCTTTAGCATTTGAGGACCGTTTTCAAGGTCACAGCCGAACTCAGATTTGAATGCAGGCCTCTTCTGTGGCACATGGTGGAAGGCCCAACTCAAACTGGCTTCATAAGAAAAGAATTTATCAGCTTGCATCATTGGCACATTCAGTGGAGGTCAGGCATGGCTGGATCCAGGAGCACAAACAGGGTTATCAGCCTTTCTGGTCAGTCGAGTCAGCTTTCCTGAGTGTCAACTTTGCTCACAGGCCTTGTGGTGATGAGATGGCCCCATAACTCCAGGCCCAGGTCCTCCCAGCTCAGCCACCCCAGCTCGGTGTTCCCAGAAAAAGTCCCAGGGATGGCTGAGTCATGCTGTTACTGAACCAACCGCTGCAGCCAGGGGGCCTGGGGAACTCTGATCGGATGACCCATCCCTGCAGCCAGGCTTGGGGGTCAGTCCAATTCCAACCCTACAGACTAAGAGTGAGGTTCCCCCCCCAAGGGAAAACCGAGGTGCTGTGGCCAGAAAACAGGTAGGCAGAGACCCCAGATGTCCACCACCCCGGGGACGTTTCAGAGCCTGAGGAGCAGGCTTTCCTGGAGGACGAGGCCCCACGTGGGACCAGCTGGAGAGGCCATAAACCCGGTTTACATCTCCAGTTCCACCCCACCCACGCAACAACCCCCCTGGGATGTGCGGTGTTGTAGGAAAGATCTCAGGAAACCTCTCTGGAAGAGTCATGATTAATCATTATTATTCATCGACGAGCTGCCACATGCCAACGCTGTGACACTGGCGCCATGGGTGAGATGAGGGTCAGAGACACTTGAACACCTGGCAAAGGGCACACAGCCCACCTTACAGAGGACGGGCCGCTTCAGGTCCCTGGGGTACAGGGCAGAGGGCCAAGAGATGAGGCCCAGCGCCCCTTAATGCATCAGAAAGCCAGGGTCCCGGCCCTGGGCGGCCCTTGGAAGCTGCTGCTCTGCCCAGGGCTGGCTCAGACTCCTCCGTCCCTCCCACCGCTGACATTGTTTTCCTTCCCCCACACGGGGTCGCCTGGCTGTCCCCAGCTAGACGAGGCCAGGGGCCAGGCGTTGGGGCACCTGGGGGAGGGAGTCAGCTCAGCCCAGCCCAGGTGTCAGGTGTTGCAGCTGTTGGCTGCCCGGGACACCTGCCAGCACCAGGGCCACGCCCACCCTCCTGGGGAGCCGTCACCTGCAGATGGGAGGGATGGAGGCCAGGTGGCCACGCCCACCCTCCTGACCTAGAGTACTAGCGCGGTCGGGGGGGTGTCTGGGCCCACCCTCAGCCAGGTCAGAGCTCAGGCGGGTCCGGTGAAGCCCAGGGTCAGGGCTAGCTGGGGTCAAAGGTCAGCCTGAGATCAGGGCGCAGCCCGGGTCAGGCTCAGCCTGGGCGTTCGGCCGGGATGGGGGCTGAACGGACGCCGAACGGGGAGGAGGACTAATTTCCAGTTTCTCGGGGGAGCAGCGTCAATCTCCTGGGATTCCAGTTCGCGGGGTGAATCAAGCCGAGGGGTAACTTTGGGGTTTCCCCGCTGACCCTCGGGTCCCGCCGAGCTCCGCCCCTCCAAGGGGAAACCGAGGCACCGCCCGTGCAGGACGCCGTCTGCGGGCCGGGCCTCCCCGCACCGGCCCGGCTTCCTGTCTGCCCGCCCGGAGCGGCCGGCGGGGACCCACGGGGAAACTGAGGCTCGGGCAGCGGGGTCGGGCCGCCCCGGCCCTTCCCTCCGCCCCGCCCCGGCCGGCCCCGGCCTGCCCCGCCCCGCGTGGGGACGTCACAAAAAAGGCCCCCAAGGCCGGGCGGGCCGGGGGTCTCAGCCCAGCTCCGCCGCCTCCCCGCGCACAGGTCCGTAGTCGTCCGCCCGGGCAGCGGCGGCCTCCGGCGTCGGAAGCGCAAGGCGCCTGCGCACTCGGCCCCTGCTCCTGCGGCCGCTCTCGCGTGCACGGGGCGGGACTCCACTTCCCGGCGTGCCCCGCGAGTGGGCACGCAGGCGCGGTCGGGGCCTGGGTTGGCGGCGCGCAGGCGTGGTCGGGACCCGGCGGCGGGGACGCGCAGGCGCGGGCGGGCGCGGGGTCGCGCAGGCGCAGCGGGGCGGGGCGCGAGCCAAGGGAGCGCCGGGCGGCGGCGGCGCCAGAGCGGGTGGAGCGCTCGGGGGCCCCGGGCGGCGGCGGCGGAGAGGAGGAGGAAGGCGGCCCCGGCCCCGGCCCGTCCCGCGCCCCCGACGCGGCCCCGGGCCCGTCCGCCGCCATGGCCCGGCCGCTGGTGCCCAGCTCGCAGAAGGCGCTGCTGCTGGAGCTGAAGGGGCTGCAGGAGGAGCCGGTGGAGGGCTTCCGCGTGACGCTGGTGGACGAGGGCGACCTGTACAACTGGGAGGTGGCCATCTTCGGGCCGCCCAACACCTACTACGAGGGCGGCTACTTCAAGGTGCGCGGCCGCCGGACCCGGCCCCCCCTCCTGCCCCGGCCCCGGACCCTTCTCTCCCTTCCCCGGACCCTCCTGCCCCGGCCCCGGACCCTCTTTCTCGTTCCCCTGCCCCGGCCCCCGTCTCCTGGTCCTTCTCCTGCCCCTGCGCCTCCTCCCCCTGCCCCCTTCCTCTTCTGCCCTGGATCCTCCTCCCCCGACCCCAGATCCTCCTCCTCCCTGGCTCCGGACCCTTGTCCTCCTCCCTCGGCCCCAGTCCCCTGATGCCCCTGCCCCTCCTCCCCTGCCCCCTCCTCTTCTGCGCTGGTCGCTCCTCCCCTGCCCCCGACCCCCTGCCCCGACCCCGGATCCTTCTCCTCCTGCCCGGGTCCCGGACCCTCCTCCCCGGCCCCGGACCCTCTTCCTCCTTCCCCTTCCCCGGTCCCCTTCTCCTGCCCCGTTCCTCCTCCCCTGCCCCGGACCCTCCTCCCCCGACCCCGGATCCTCCTCCTCCCCGGCCCCGGTCCCCCTCTCCTACCCCCGTTCCTCCACCCCCAGGCTCCCTCGTGCTCCTGTCCCTCCTGCCCCTGCCCCCTCCTCTCCTGCCTTGGTCGCTCCTGTCCCTGCCCCCAATCCTCCTGCCCCGACCCCGGATCCTCCTCCTCCCCCCGCCCCAGCCCCTCTTCCTCCTCCCTCACCCCCAGATCCTCCTCACTTCCTCGGCCCTGGACCCCCTCTTCCCTGCTGTCGGGGCGACCCCCTCCTTCTCCCGCCCCAGACCCCTCCCTTTTCTCGGGACCGGACTGTCATCTTTCTCTTGAGGTGTCTCTCGGTGCCATCCCTCTTTCACCGGCCCCAGATTTCCTCCTCCCTTAGCCAGACCCCCCCACCTCAGCCAGACTCCCCTTTACCCAGCTGCATCGCGTCCTCCCTCCCTCTTTTGGCTGGACCTCCTCCTTCCTCAGCCGGACCCTCCTCCTTTCTCGGCCAGATTTCCTCCTCCCTTGGCAGGGCCCTCCCCACCTCAGTCAGGCTGGGGGACCCCTTGGTGTCCCCTGACGTCCGGCCCCAGGAGTCCCCGAGAACCGGGTTCCCTTGAAGGCAGCTTCAGGCCCCCAGAGAGGAGGCCGGAGCCCCCTGTTTGTTGGATGTGGGGTTTTGCTTCTCTTCTCGCTGGGAGGCTGGGCCCGGTGCCCCGTCTCTCCAACCTGGCTGGCCCTGCAGGGAGGGAAAGGGAGCCGTGGCCCACCCGGCCCTCAACTGCCCCCCTGGCCTGCCTGGAGGACAAAGGGAGCTCCCCAGAACCGGGAGCACTATTGGGGAGCACCAGCTTTGGGGAGGAAGGAGGGAGGGAGCGAGGCCAGCGTGGGGTGGCTGCTTGGCCACTTGCTCGAGTTCCAACAAAGGCCCAGATGGGCCTTGGCAGCAGGACATGCTTGGAGGGCGGCCCCCCTGGCTGAAAGCAGGGCCCAGGCCCTCTGCTTGATCACTGGCATTATATAACGTGTCTCTTTTGGGGAGGTGGAGGCCGTCCCTCCATCCTCCGCCCTGTGCCTGCACCCAGCGCAGAGCGCGCCCCCGGGCCCCAGCTCCTGCCAGCACCCCGATCCTGGCTGCTGAAGCTGCGCTCCTCTCGCCCTAACGGGCCTTTCTTGGCTTCCACAGAGCAGGTGGCTCCTTGGGGCCCGAGTCTCATACTCTGGGCCCTCTCTACTGTCCTCTGCGGTGTCTTAATTCCTAGGGGTTCCCTGTTGTTGGGAGCAGGGAGGCAAGTGCTTCCTAGGCAGGCTGTACTTCTGTCTGGAGTGAAAGGGGACTCGGGCCCAGATCTGGGCAGCGTTCTTGGTCTAATGGTCTGAGCCCAGCCATGGCCTTGGAGCGACCCCGCTCACGTGGAAGCACTCTGCTCTTTGAGCCTGAGGGACAACGCAGGGGTCTTAATGTGCGCAAGCTGGGGAGTGAGCCCTCAGCTCAGGAACCCCCTGTCACGGCTGGCCAGGAGCCCCACACGGCCCTGCCAGGTCCTGCCAGGTCCTGCTTGGCTGGAGGCCTGGGTGGGGAGCAGAAACCACAGCCCGGCCTGCTGCAGGGCGGGGCGGGTGCTGCTGGGTAGATGTCTATGTTTGCACTTTGGGCTAATGGAGCAGCCTGGTCTGCTGGCGTGATCCCTGAGTCGAGGTTCCCTCGTGCTGGGTGGGATGAGGGGACGAGTGAGGGCCGCCCTGGGCCAAATTCTGTGTCTGCCACCTGGTCTCCCCATGCAGGCAGCAGATTTGGTCACTGGTATAACCAGTGCCCTCCTCAGCCTCTCTTGTCTGCTTCGCTGGCTGTGAGGATGAGGGTTCAGAGCTGGGATAACGGGGTCACCCCCTGAGGCCAGGCCAGGTCTCCGAGCAAGGTTGCCTGTCTGGGAGGAGAGAACATGGGTCTCTGGCTATTGCCCAGTAAGTGGTTGCAAGGGGTTGTGGGTAGAACTGCCAGGTTAGCGACGGGAGTCATCCTGTTTCTCTAGAGAAGACTGGAGGCTTCATATCGTCTGCCGTAGGGTCTGTCCTCAGAGAAGCCGGCGTGAGACTCAGCATGGTTCTGCTGCCGACTGGGCCCTCCTGTCCACGTGCGGGTGTGTGGGGGTGGGGAAGACTCTCTTCGCAGGAGATGTGGAAATACGGGGAGTGGGAAGTGCCCGTGGGCCTCCATGGGTCACTTCCGCCTTCCTCTCGGCCAGGCCGGCTGCACCCACTTCTCCTTTGCAAGCCATAGACAGGCCCCTGGGAAATGCGGTGTGTGAGGGGGCTGCCGGGGAGACCTGGGTTCCAGAGCCCCTTCTGCACCTCGCTTGTCGTGTGTCCTTGGGCACAGTGGTTTCCATGTCTGAGCCTGTTTGCTCAGCGGTAAAGGCGTCTCTGGGTGCTTGAAGTGAGACGTGGTGGGAACAGTGGGTGCTCGGTGCAGGGATGCCTCGGCCAAGCTCGGGCGTCACCTGGAAACCAGTCCTGGGCTCGGGGCTGCAGGGTGGGTCCTGACACCGCATCCCAGGATTGCTTTGTGGCCTCAGCTTGCTCACCGAGGACACAGGGATGTCCCCCGAGGGCCCCGCCCGGGAGGGCGATGCTCCAGAGGTGGGCCTCCTGGTCCCCTAGAGCCCGGGCGGTGCCAGGATCCAGCCAGGCGTCCGGTGCCTGGACTGGGGCCTCAATGACAGACAGAGCCCCTTCCCCACTGAGGACCGGGCAGCTCCGTCACCGGCGGGCGGCCCTCCCCATCTGCCCGTGACTTTCCTCTCGGTCTCCTGACCCCCACATGGACACCTGCGGGCAGAGCGCCATCTGCCCCGCGCTGACTCATCTCCTCCCACGGGCCGGCCGCCGAGGTGTCGGGAGGGGTTGCTGAGTGAACATGTGGCTATTTTAGTCCTCCCTACAACCTGGAAACTGAGGCTCGGGAGTCCGGGCCGTGCTCGAGGCGCACAGCTCCCAGGGCCAGGGCCTCGAGCCAGACTGGTCTGCAGCTGCCTGCTGGCCTGGGGCCTGGAGCCAGGGCCCGGGCGCCCGTCTGTCCTTCGGCCTGGGCGCCAACGGCGGACCTGCTCTCTGGGCGGGTGCCCACACTCCCCGCGGTAGTGGAGGCTGTGGTCAGCCCAGTGACCCCAGAAAGCTGAGGCAGCTTGTCGTGCCCCAGACCCCAGGCCTGTGGGGACATGGGCAGCAGGCAGGGTCCGTCGTGCACACCCGCTGTCCTGGTGGGGTGTCCGTCCCAGGCTGACGTCCTGTTCCTGCGTTCCTGGGCGGAGTCCCCAAGCGGTGGCCTGAATTTGTGCTCGGGAATGGGGGCCAGGCAGCCTGGCTGAGCCCCTGCTCTCCCCAACACAGGCACGCCTCAAGTTCCCCATCGACTACCCTTACTCCCCGCCCGCCTTCCGGTTCCTGACCAAGATGTGGCACCCCAACATCTACGAGGTGAGCCTGTGCCTCCAGGTCTCTCTGTGATGGGGGCGTGGGGGGTGACGTGAAGGCGCTGAGCCCTCCCTCCCTCTGTCCCGCGCAGACGGGGGACGTGTGCATCTCCATTCTTCATCCCCCCATCGACGATCCCCAGAGTGGGGAGCTGCCCTCGGAGCGGTGGAACCCCACCCAGAACGTCAGGTGAGGCGGGGGGGACCCCCTTCCTGACCTCCTTGCTCCTGCGGGGCCTGGTCAGGCCCGGCCAGCCCTGGGGACGCACCCGTGTCGTCCTCGGGGCCATGGCTCCCGGCGGTGCTGCAGCTGCTGTCCAGGCTGGCCTCCCGCCGGGACATCGGGGTCCCTAGGGCTGGCTCTGCGGGCCTCCCCCCTCGTTCTCTGACACCCTGCCCCGTCCACCGTCGGGCACGGCCTTTGGGCATGCTGTGTCCACATCTGCCTACCCTGGGTCTTCCTTCGTGCTCAGCCCCCACCAGACCCAGCCCCCGCCACGTTGGGGGTGAGCTCCTCGCCCTGAGTGGACGGCCCCCTGTGGCCGAGTGGGCACCCTGCCTCCTGGCCTGCTCATCCTTATTCCAGCCCAAGCTATAGTGGGAGTTGGTGGCACGGAGGGAGCCGCTCCCCAGGCGGGACCCCTAGGGGATGGGGATGGAGGGAAGAAGGGGGTCCCGGCCTCAGCTGCCTGCACGTCTTGTCCCCGGAGCTGGGCGTGTGGCAGAGGACGGGAGGTGCCCGGTGGGTGGGGCGGGCCCAGTGCTCAGCCCCTGCTGTCCTGGGGAGCGGGGGTGCCGGGGGCCCTGGCCGGACGCCGGCTTCAGGACGTGTCCAGAAGCCCCCGTCACTCAGGCTGAGGGGCCGGGAATCCTGGCTCAGACTCCAGGCTGGACGCCCCCACGCCTGCCGCCGCTGACACCCTGCTCCCCCAGGACCATCCTCCTGAGCGTCATCTCCCTCCTCAACGAGCCCAACACCTTCTCTCCGGCCAACGTGGACGCCTCGGTGATGTACCGCAAGTGGAAGGAGAGCGAGGGCCGGGACCGCGAGTACACGGACATCGTCCGGTGAGGGCCGGCGGGCACGGGCCCAACGCGTGGGCGCTCTCTGGTCTCTCCTGCCCCTTGTTCCAGACAACGGGCGTCGCCTTCCCCGTTGCAGCGAGAGCTCCCACCGTCCCGGCTGTAGTTGGCGTGTTTGTGTGATGCAGACACGCGTGTGCGGGTCAGCGCACGTGGTGTGTGTCACATGTGTGCCAGGCACCCACTAACGCCCTGGCCTCCACACAGCTTCACAGGGTTCCCCACGGCCCCTTCGCCTGTGAGGGGAGCCCGCAGCTCCTGCCCTCCTCTGCGCCCCCGGCCCCACCTCGGGCAGCGCCTCTCAGGACAGAGGGGGGCCCCAGCGTGCATGTCTGCCAGCGCCTCTCAGGACAGAGGGGGGCTGGGTCTGCTGTCGGCGTTTTGGTGCCACCTGAGCCACGTCAGGGCCTGCGTGTGTCTATGTGTCTGTGGGTTCATGTGTGCGTGCGTGTCTCTCTGTCTCTGTCCCCCGACTTGGCTTCACACCCCTCCTCCCGGGGAAGGTGTTTCTTGAGTCACCGCGGCTGTGCTTCGCATAAGGTCTGGTCCCCACGTGACAGTTGTCTGTGGACCTCACTCCCCTCGGTGGGCGTGGATCCTGCAGTTGTTTCCAGAAGGCAGACAGTGGTCGTGGTGTCGGCACGTTTAGGGAACAGCCTTCTTTTCTGAGAAGTAGTTTTTCCTGGTACAAAAGCGGCAGGTCACTCGGGGATTTGGGGGACTTGACCCCAGTTGTTCTAGTTGTTTCCGGCATTTTCCTCGTGAACAAACAGGCGAAGGTCTTTGCCAAGGAGTCCTGTACGTCATGGGTTCTCAGGCCGCCACCTCCGGCTCGTCCCCTGCGCTCTGCGGGCTCTCGACGTCCACATCCGCGTCTCTCTCCAGTGCGGGGTTCACTGGCTCATTTCATGACAGACTTAACCCTTCATTAGGTTTTTCCCAAATATCCTGTTTCTCATCTACCTTCAATTAGAAAAATCAATAAGAAGCCAGACGCACATCTGTGAGGAGCCAGCCATGTGAGGCCCGCGTTTTACCAACAAGGGATGGACGGCACGTCCACGCTAGCGTCCACGCAAACGCCCAGGACACTTTGGTCCCCAGACACTGACAACAGCCCAGACGTTATCACGGGTGGAGGATGAGGAGCCGTGGCCTGTCCACGCCGTGGCCTGTCCATGCTGTGTCAGGGCATCAGTGGTGTTGGGAGTCGGATTGAAGAGGCACAGGGGAGCCTGTGGGGCCACCTCGTTTGTGGGGACAGTGCTCAGGGGTGT
The DNA here is from genome assembly GCF_057802395.1 of Ceratotherium simum simum. NCBI lineage: Eukaryota > Metazoa > Chordata > Mammalia > Perissodactyla > Rhinocerotidae > Ceratotherium > Ceratotherium simum. The sequence goes on along the minus strand of NC_141938.1, from coordinate 16,404,332 downwards.
GCCCGGCGACAAGGCCACAGAGACAGACCCGAGCGGGAAGAGGGAGCCCATTGGTGAGCAGACACGATTTCAGTACAAACAGACAAGGAGAAAACCCCACAACCCTGACAGCTGATGAATGACACTTGTGTCTCCTTCCAGACGTCCACCCCACAACCTCCCTCCTGCCCCCAGTCACTCCCGCACCCCAACCCCTGACCTCACGTCTAGACACGCAGAGGACGGCCTCCAAGGCCACTGCTCTGACTCCCTCACCTTTGAGGCCCGTCCGTGGGGCCTGGCACACCCACACCGTCCTGTCACACACGGCCCGTGGCGGCAGTGAGCGTCACGTCCTGCAGCCGCACCAGTGCCCACCTCTCACGTGTGTGCACGTGGACAGATGTGTGTATGCAGACAGATGTGCACGTGTGGACAGAGGTGCACGTGTGGACAGGTACACGTGTGGACAGAGGTGCACGTGTGGACAGGTGTGTGCACGTGGACAGACATGGACACGTAGAGGTACACGTGTGGACAGACACGCACGTGTGGACAGACGTGCATGTCATGGACACGTGCACGCGTGGACAGAGGTGCGCACGTGGACAGAGGTATGCATGTGGACAGCCGTGCACACCCGTGGACATGCACACGTGGGCAGATGTGCTCATGCGTGGACAGACGTGCGCGTGTGGATAGAGGTGCATACACCTGGACAGAGGTGCGCATGTCGACAGATATGCACATGCAGACAGACATACGCAGAGGTGCACAGGTGGACAGAGGCGCACCCACGTGGACAGCCGTGCACATGCAGACAGACACATGCAGACAGATGTGCACGTGGACATGCACACACGTGGACAGCCATGCAGAGATGTGCACATGGAAAGAGGTCCTAACGGGGACAGAGGTGCGTGCATGTGGACAGACGTGCACACATGTGGACAGCCACGCACATGCAGACAGACACATGCAGACAGAGATGCGCACGGGGACAGAGGTGCACGCAGGTGGACAGAGGCGTGCACGTGGACGGAGATAAGCACGTGGACAGATGTGGGGCGTCTGTTAGGGGGTTGACGCGTCCCGTCTCGGGTCCTCCCTGTGCTCTGCGGGGTCCCGTCCTGTTTGCCTGTCTCCTCCTCCTGGTGGATCCCGTCAGTTCCCTTGTGCCCCCCCGCCCCATCTGCTGGTGTCCGCATGTCTTAGGGGAGCAGGGTTTCTGAGGGACCTTGGAGATGTCGTGCAGTAGCCCGTGTGCTCTGTACCCCACACGCCCCGAGCAGCCCCTTCCTCCTTTCTGCATCCCCACCGTCCCCCGTGCTGGGCCGTCACAGCTTTCTGTCTGTGGGGTCTGAGCGCTGTGGTGGGTGTCCCAGTGTCACCAGACCGGAGAGTCCGCTCGCTCAGGTTGTCGGTCAGCGTCAGAGAGAAATTCAGACGCTGGCACAGCGGTAACAGTGAGCAGAGATTGACTAGAGGAAGGGTCCTGCCCTGAGTCCTGGGTTAGTTTTGTTTTTATTTGGGCTGTTTGGAGGGAATTAGCGTTATCTGGTGATCCGTCAATAATGGTCTTTCCTCCACCCACACGTTAGGAGGGGAGTTCTCGACCTTCTCGGGGACCCTCTGGAACTGTCCTGGCAGTCATGCCCACAGAAGGGGGCTCGTGCGTGTGGAGTTCATGTGTAAATTAAGGAAAGGTCGGCGTCTTCTAGAGGCACAGAGCAGAAGGCTCTGCGTGTGCTGTCGGTGCACCCATCATCTTTATCCTTGTGGTCGAAGGTCTCGGACTCCGGTGGCGGCGCTGGGCAGGTTTCAGTCCCCCTTTGTCTGTATCCCGTGGGCTGCCAGCAAGAGGCTCCACCGATGCGGCGAGGTCTCCAGCCGTGACCCCCTCACGTCTGCCTCGCTGCCTGTCCTACCAAGAGGTGCTCTGCAGCCCTGGGGCGCTGCGTGGCATGGCCTCAGGGTCGGGGTGAGCACAGGCTGGGCACCCCAAGGGTCCTGCCGCGTGGCCCGCTCCCCATCCCAGCTCTTCCCACCCGCCTCCACGTGGTACCAAAATAAAACCCAGGCTATTTTTATGCCCGAGCCTCCCAGTGGGCTGGCTCACACGTGCCACATGGTGAGCATGACGGCTGCTCTCGGCCCATCTGCCCAGCTCACCGTGTCCCCGTGCCCTGCCGGGGTTAGAGCTTCCGTGTCTGTGGTCCACCCTCCGTGGCTTTGTTTCAGAGGTAGCTCCTGCCGGATGCTGGGGGTCGCGCTGCAGTAGCGGAGGTGGTGGGGGCGGGTGTCGCTGTGCCCCCCGTGGCCCATGCTGTGCTCCACGCCGGCCGTGGGTGCTGGCGGCCCGGCCCCTGGCGGTGACGCTGACGCCGGCCGTGTCTCCGCAGGAAGCAGGTCCTGGGGACCAAGGTGGACGCGGAGCGGGACGGCGTGAAGGTGCCCACCACGCTGGCCGAGTACTGCGTGAAGACGCGGGCGCCCGCGCCCGACGAGGGCTCGGACCTCTTCTACGATGACTACTACGAGGACGCCGAGGCCGAGGCCGACAGCTGCTTCGGGGACGACGAGGACGACTCGGGTGCCGAGGAGTCCTGACCCGCGTGCCGGCCGAATAAACGTCCAGGTGTTACCTCAGCGCCCGGCTGTGTGGCTCTGGCCGCCCGACGCCGAGACTACCTCACGGGCGGGGCCCGGCCCCCCAGCTCCGCGTGCGCCCTCGGGCCCGGCTTTGCCTCGGCGCCAGGAGCCCCGGGTGCCGGGAGCTGGGCGCCGGGCGGGGCGGGCGGGCGGGCCGGGGGCCGCGGGGCCCAAGGGACGGGACCCGGCCTTCCGCAGCTCCCGCCGGCTGGAGACGGGGGTCTGGGGCTCCCGGCCCGCGAGTGGATGGAGGGACTCGCGGTTGCCTCTTCTCTCTGGTTTGGTTTGTTTGGAATCTAAATAAAGTGACTTTACGAGAAGCTGGAGAATCCCTCTCCCTTTGCCCCCCAGAGGGCCACTCGCCACCTGGCACCTGGCCGGAGCCCGCGTGTGAGGCACCCGGGTCAGGCGGGCGCACGGCCGCCCCTCGTGTCTGGGGGGAGGGCCCAGCGGCCTGTGGGGTTCTTGAGGCCGAGCGTGCAGCCCCGTTCGGGCGGCTCCTCCTGCGGCCTGAGAGGCTGTACCCAGCGCGGCCGCAGGCCCACAAGCTGTGTGGTGGGGACTCCGTTGCCCAGGCCCCTGTTCCGTTTCCATGTCACGAGAAGCCCCGAGCGGCCTGGGTGCGGGGCCGGCCGCGTCGTCAGGAGGAAGCCTGGTGGCTCAGCCTGGGCCCATGCCTGCCTGACCCGTCTCTGCGGCCGGAGCCCGGACGCCCCCTCGCAGGGCAGACCCCACGGCGGTCTGCCCGCCCGCCGGCAGCCCTGGACGCCCCACGGGTCCGTGCGTTTCCCGACATGAGTGGTTCTCCTACATTCAAACGTGGAAGGTTTCACCCAGCCGTCTTAATTTCTGGCTTTTCTTAAAGCCCGAGAGCGGGCGGCACGGGGCAGCGAGGGCCCCTGGATGGGAGCCGTCCGCCCTCCTGGCTTCCCCCTCCGCCAGTTGGAGCAGAGCTGGCCTGCCCTGCCCTCCCTCCCGGCCTCAGCTGCCTCTGAGCCCCCCACATGGGACCAGCCACCCAGCCTTCGGAGCACCAGGGTGTCCCCAGGCCCCTGCGTGGGGGCCCCGGGTGAGGGACCCTCCCAGTGCTCGCGGGCGCCAGGCCAGACCGACCCCCGTTTCTCACCTGCGGGCGCCTCCCATTGCCCAGGCCGGGCCGCAAGGCTCCCCTCCTCCTCCTCCCCCTCCGCCAAGGGCAGCGAGGGGCGGGTGGCGCCCACGCCTGGGCTGCTCCATTCTGGGGCCGGGTCCCTGGCCCAGCAGGTGGTGGCCGTGGGAGGACAGGGCCACAGGCTGACCTGGCCACTGCCCGTGGTGCAGTTTACCTGGAACCGGCCCATTCACCTGTGTCCATGGCTCCCGAGCGGCAGCGTCATAGCAGAGGAACCGCTGCACAGAGTGGCCCAAAAAGCCGAAAACGTTTGCCGCCCGGCCGTTTACAGAAGAGTTTGCCCACCCCCACCCCGGGAGCATCGCGGCCCTGACTGCCACGTCCCAGAAGCTGCTGGCCGGCCCCGCCGCTCGGGAGCCGGGGGCCTCCTCCTCCACCGTTCCCGCCAGACAGACCTCCCCAAGCGGGTGACACGGGGCCACCCGTTCATCACGCTCGGCTTGCGTAGGGCGGCTCGTCCCCTCCGCCGTGAGACACTGCCCCTCTCCCATCCCCTCTCCCCTCAGACCGTCCCCCACACGCCCCCAAGGAGCTTCTGCTTCTGCACGCGGGTCTGAGGCCCCGGCTTCGAATCCCGTAACCTCCCTGCCGTGGACAAGTGGCCTCAACACTCAGAACCTCAGGGTTTTGAGCTCAAAGTGAGGATGGTAGTTAGGGTCGCCCTGTTAAGCTGAATTTCAGGGGAACAACACAGTTTTTACTATGAGGACATCTGTGTAATACCGGGGACATCCTTATACTGAGAAATTATCCATTGTCTGTCTGAAATTCAGCTCGAACCGGGCTCCCTGTTTCCAGCGGCTAAATCGGACCCCCGACGCTAATGGCACCCACCTCCCGGGTCCGTTAGGATTAAACAGGATAAGACATGCAAACAGGCTCCATAAATGCTGATTTTTCTTAAACTCATCCCCGGCCCCGCCACCCCACTGTGTGAAGACACAACTCCGGAACCTCACGTGCCTGACGCTGTCAGATGAGAGATGGGACGGTGACGTGCTCCCAGGGCCCCGGTGCGTGGAGGAATTCATTGCCTTTCCTGATCAATTTTTTCAGCCCCTTTTTCCTTTATCATGACCGTTTCAGTAGCAAAGGACACACACGACACCCAACTCAAACTGACTCAAGCAAAAAGGAATTTCATTGAAACCCCCCAACAAGGCGTGGGGTTTCAGGCATAGCTGGATCCAGGCGCTGGTTCTGTCCAGACTCTGTCTCCCCCTTGCTGTGGTCAGCAGAATAACAGCCCCAGAGACTGAGGGACGTGTCAGGCTTCTGACCTCCAGGAGGATGAGAGAGAAGTTTGTGTGGTTTCAGGCGGTGAAGATGTGGTGATTTGTTAGTTTGTTACAGCTGCAGGAGGAAACGCATAGGCCCCGAGCTCAGCTTTCTCTGCGTGGCCTCATTCTCGGGTGGACCCCTCTCGCCTTGGGACCACCCCAGGCTGACATCTTGCCAGCTCCCCGTACCGTGGAGAGTGAGGGCTGTTTCTGAGAAGTTGCAGTAGAAGAAATCCGGACCGCGGTCTTCCCTGAGCCGGCTTAGGGTGGTCCTCTGCGCTGAACCAGCCCTGCAGCCCGGGGATGGAGCTCTGACCGGGTCTGGGTCCCGGGGTGTGTGGGAGGCAGGACGGGAGCCCCAGGAAGCCTGCACACCTGTCCCCCCACGTCACTAGTCCATCACAGTCCTCCACACGGCAGAGCCAACTGCTCACAGCCCACGATCGTTCATACCATCTTTATTCATAACAACCAAAAACTAGGCACAGCTCACATATCCGTGGATGGATGATGGATACACGCAGTGGCTATCCACACGCTGGAATATTACTCAGCCATGAAAAGGAAGGACATTCTGACACCTGCTCCAACGTGGATGGACCTTGAGGACATGATGCTCAGTGACATGAGGCAGACACAGAAGGGCAGACACTGTGTGATCCTCTCACAGGAGGCCCCTGAGGAGTCACGTCCACAGAGACAGAAAGTAGACGGTGGGGCCAGGGGCTGGGCGGGGGATGGTGAGTCAGTGTTTCATTGGGACAGAGTTTCAGTTTGGGAGGATGAGAAAGTTCTGGAGGTGGATGGGGGGATGGTTGCACAACGGTGTGAATGTGCTTCATGCCACTGAGCTGTGCACTTCAAGTGGTTAAAATGGTGAATTTCATGTTATGTGTATTTTGCCATAAAAGAAAAACAGGGCAAAGAAAACACATTAAAACCACAAAAAAAACCCGTGTTTGCGATGGGGGTGAACGTGACAAGGTGCTAGATGATACGGGGGAATTTTTGTTCGTCTTTCTGGTGTGATAATGGTGGTGTGGTTTGGTCTTCAGAATCCACATCTTCCAGAAACACTTTCTGAGATGCTTATGGGTGAGATAAACTGGTCGGGGCAGGTGTGAATGTTGCCTCCCCCACAGGAAGGGGTGAGGCGAGGTGCTGGGGGCCAGGGCCTGCACTCCGCTGACTCCCGGCACCATGGAGGCCCCCTCGTCCCTGCTGCTGCTGCTGTTGCTGCCGGCCCTGGGGTCCCTGAGGGCAGGTGAGCGGGGGCTGGAGCGGGGGGGAAACTGAGGCCCAGGGGTCTGGCGCCCAGGGGTCCATGGGTGGGAGGCAGAGCCCCGGGCGTCAGAACAGAGGCTGGAAACAACCCCGCTGTCCCCAGAAGAGGACCGATGGGAGAGATGGCGGCTCCAGAAAGATGGGCGGTGAGAACGTTCTGGAACTGGATAGTGGGGATGGTTGCACAACTGTGAACGCATGGGAAGCTCTGGATGGTGGATGTTAGGGATGTGAGCTGTATCTCGTAGAGGTGTTACGATCTCGTATTTTTCTGAGGCACCTGAGAGTAAGCTGGGGACGCCCGGCCCCTCGCCCCTGAATGCCTGGGCGTTTTCTGCGACCACGGTGGGACTCAGCATCGCGCCCTAATCTGCAGACCTGTTCAAATCTGCCCGTTGTCCCGACGGCGTCCGTCGTGGGGGCAGAAATCCAGCTTCCCTTGGTCCCCTCCACTCTGGACGGTTTCTCTGTCCCCCCGGGTCCCGTGACGAGCATGGGCCTGTCTGCTGTGTCCCCAAGACCGGGTGCAGATTGTGGGTTTCCAGCAGGGACCACGGAGGGGGCTGTGCTCACCCCCTTCCTGTGCCAGCGCCTTCATCACTTGGTGAGGCCGACGTTCACCAGGTTTCTCCATGGTAAACCCTGTGCCGCTCACACCCCACCCCGAGCTGGGCTCGCGGGCCGTGAGGGGTGCAGGCCACGTGCCCCCCAGCAGCACCCGGAGGCAGGGCCTGTCCTGTACACGCAGACATACCCCCGAGTTGCAGAGCAGGAAACCACGGCCCGGCGAATGAGGCAGCCTGCCCAGGATGGCCCAGCGGGGAGGGGCAGGGCTGGAATTTGAGCCCCAGCGGGCTGCCCCCCCAAACCATGTGTGCTTGGCCAGGACTGGGCGCCGGGAAGCTTGAGATGGAAGGAGGTGAGTGAGTGGTGGGCATCCCGGAATTCTGGCCAGGCTGGAGGAGGATGGCTCTGTGATGACCTGGGGACCCAGCGGGATGGGCATCCAACCGGCCATCCCTCATCCTTTCTCTGTCCCTTCCTTCCTTCTTTCTTTTCTTTTTTCCATCCGTTTATCATCCAACCATCCATCCATCATCCACCCATTCATCATCCATCATCCACCCATCCATCATCCATCACCCATCATCCATCCATCCATCATCCATCATCCATCCATCATCCATCATCCATCCATCATCCATCATCCATCATCCATCATCCATCCATCATCCATCATCCATTCACCCATCATCCATCATCCATCCACCCATCCATCATCCATCCTCCACCCGCCCATCCATCATCCATCACCCATCATCCATCCATCCATCATCCATCATCCATCCATCATCCATCATCCATCCATCATCCATCATCCATCATCCATCATCCATCATCCATCCATCATCCATCATCCATTCACCCATCATCCATCATCCATCCACCCATCCATCATCCATCATCCAACCGCCCATCCATCATCCATCATCCATCATTCATCCACCCATCCACCCATCCATCATCCATCCACCCATCATCCATCATCCATTATCCATCCATCATCCATCATCCATCATCCATCATCCATCCACCCATCCATCATCCATCCATCCATCATCCATCATCCATCCACCCATCCACCCATCCATCATCCATCCACCCATCCGTCCATCCATCCATTTATCATCCAACCATCCATCCATCATCCATCATCCATCCATCTATCATCCATCATTCATCATCCATCCATCATCCATCATCCATCCACCCATCCATCATCCATCCACCACCCACCCACCCATCCATCCATCCATCATCCATCCACCCATCCACCCATCCATCATCCATTATCCATCCATCATCCATCATCCATCATCCATCATCCATCCACCCATCCACCCATCCATCATCCATCCATCCATCATCCATCATCCAACCACCCATCCATCATCCATCCATCCATCATCCATCATCCAACCATCCACCCATCATCCATCCATCCATCATCCATCATCCATCATCCATCCACCCATCCACCCATCCATCATCCATCCACCCATCCGTCCATCCATCCATCCACCCATCCATCCATCATCCATCCACCCATCCATCATCCATCATCCATTATCCATCCATCATCCATCATCCATCATCCATCCACCCATCCACCCATCCATCAGCCATCCATCCATCATCCATCATCCACCCACCCATCCATCATCCACCTATCCATCATCCATCATCCAACCATCCATCCATCATCCAACCATCCATCATCCATCATCCATCATCCATCCACCCATCCACCCATCCATCATCCATCCACCCATCCATCATCCATCATCCATCCATCCACCCATCATCCATCCACCCATCCACCCATCCATCATCCATCCATCCATCATCCATCATCTATCCACCCATCCACCCATCCATCATCCATCCACCCATCCGCCCACCCATCCATCCATCCACCCATCCATCCATCCATCCATCATCCATCCACCCATCCATCATCCATCATCCATCCATCATCCAACCATCCATCCATCATCCATCCACCCATCCACCCATCCACCATCCATCCACCCACCCATCCATCCATCCATCCATCCATCCACCCATCCATCCATCCATCATCCATCCACCCATCCATCATCCATCATCCATCATCCATCCATCATCTATCATCCATCCACCCATCCATCCATCCATCCATCATCCATCCACCCATCCATCCATCCATTGATCCATCCATCCTTTCATGCATGCACCCATCCATCCATCCTTCCATCCATCATCTATCCATCCATTCATCTCTCCGTCATCCCTCCATCCATTATCCATCCATTCATCATCCATCCTTTCATCCACTCATCAGTATTTGCTGAGCACATAGTTTCCTAGACCTGCTGTAAACAAGACAGGCACAGGGCCTGCCCTCACATCGCTTGTAGCCTAGTGGGGCTAGACGGGCACTGAGCAAGACTGTGTGTGGTACAGCATCAGGGAGGGGTGAGTCCTGGGAAGAGAACAGAGCAGAGAAGGGTTGTATTAAGGAGGTTGGGGAGAGGTCTTTGAGGAGACGACTTTGGAGCAGATACCCTGTGAGGAAGCAGACTTGGGAATGTCTGGGGAAAGGCACTCCTTTGCACTGCTGGAACAGCACGTGCAAAGGCCCTGAGGTGGGAATGAGGGCAGCGCCCTGGAGGAACAGCAGGGAGGCCCGGTGGCTGGAGTGGAGTGAGGGGGAGTGCAAAGGAGGCAGGGCCAGCTGACGTGAGTCTTCTGGGTTGTGGGGAGTGTGGGTGCTTAAAGCATGATGGGGGATTGTAGGAAGATTTTGAGCTGATTTACATTTAAAAACATCAATCCTTTTAAATTCATGATTGGTTTTAAAACATATTAAGATATAATTCACATGCTATACAATTTACCTATTTACAGTGTACAGGTCAGAGAATTTTAGTAAATTCAGAGTTGTGCAACCATTACCATAGTCTAATTCCAGAACATTCCATCCCCACAAATGAACCCCTATTCCGTGCCCCAGCCCCTGGCAACCACGAACCCACTGTCTGTGGATGTGCCTATTCTGGACATTTCACATCAATGGACTCACATACCATGTGTCCTGTGTCTGGTTCTCATTGAGCATCGTGTGTTTGAGGTCCATCCACGGTGTGGCTGTGTTGGGGCTTCACTCCTTTTCATGGCTGCATCATATTCCAGTGTGTGGGTGGAATTGTGTGTGTCCAGTCATCCACTGATGGACATTTGAGCTCTTTCCATTCTTTGTCTCTCGTGAATCGTGCTGCCGTGGACGTGCGTGCACAGGTTCCGTGTGGACGTGTGTTTTCATTTCTCGTGGAGGGGAATCACTGGGTCGGGGGGTAACCCTGTTCACCTCTGAGGAACTGCCAGACCGTTTGCACAGCAGCTGCACCATCTCACATCCCCGCCTGGCGGGTACAGGGGTCCAGTCTCTCCTCTTCAACCAGCTCCTCTGGCAGCAGGGTAGAGGCTGTGCTGTGGTGTCCGGGGGAGGCCCGGTGGGGCCCAGAAGCAAGGGATGGGGGTAGATGTGGGATGGTCACCTGCTGGTGACCGGGATGTGAGGGTGAGGGATGTGGAGGGACTGGGACCGCCCCACCTGTCAACCTGCCCGTCTCGGGGAACAGAAGGGCCTGTGTCAGGGTGGTCAGTCTATCCAGGAGCTGGGGAAGGAGGGTCACAGCCGGGGTGGGGCAGCAGCCCTAACGTGGCACTCTCTGTCCCCTCACCAGGAGGCAACGCGTCTGAGACCCGCATCATCGGGGGTCGTGAGGCAGCTCCCCACTCCCGCCCGTACATGGTCTCGCTGCAGCAGGCGGGCACCCACCTGTGTGGGGGTGTCCTCGTGCACCCGAAGTGGGTGTTGACAGCTGCCCACTGCCTGATCCAGCCGTGAGTGACTCTGCCTCGCCGCACCCCCTCTGTCACCCCAGGCGTCCCTGAATCTATCCCTCGGTCCCCCATTCTCACCAGGGGGTGGGTCCTGGCAGATTTAAGCCAATCGTAGGGTTGTGGGGGGGTCCCCTTCACTCTCGGGTGATTGCTGAACCATGCGTATGTGACATTATGGATTCCCGGGGAAGGTTTACTCGCTACAAAGTTTACTCTGGATTGGCCAGTAATAAAGATCCCAGATCAAAGTGGCGGAGGTAACCGAAGAGGATCTGTTGGCTCATGTAACTGAAAAGTCTAGGGGGCTATAAGCTTCAGGCAGGGCTTGATCCAGGTGCTCACATGAGGCCCTCAAGAGCCTGTCTGTCTCTGAGCTCTGCTGTCTTGCCCCTTGGCGGCATTATCAGGAAGGCTGTCTCACCTGGTGGCAAGGATGGGCCCTCAAGTCCTGGGGGAAGAGCTGGCTTCTCTATAGTTTGGGCAAAGTTATGAGGACAGGTACTGATGGGCCCAGCCTAGGTGGTGTGCCAGCCTCTGAACAAATCGCTGTGGTTGAGGCATAACATACGCACGGGGTGAGGCTGGAGCCCCCCTGAGGGGAGCCCCAGGCTGGGGGGTCCACATTTTTGGACACACACAGCCCCCTCCCCTCGCCAGGGCTGGGCTGGCGTCTGGGGCAGGAGTGAGAGCAGGGACAGCTTCCCGGAGGAGGCGGACAGAGAAGGAGCAGGGGGAGGACCGCCCACGGAGAGGCCGGGGGAGGGCCGCGGGGGAGGGGGGGGGACAGCGAGCGAGGGGCCTGGAATGCAGCTGACCGGGGGGCGGGCGGGGGCGCGGGGGGTCCCCGGGCTGCGGGCCGCCCACGCCCGACCCTGCCGCCCGCAGGATGGCGCGGCTGAGGCTGGTGCTCGGGCTCCACGCGCTCGGACAGCCCGGCCTCACCGGCCGCATCAGGACGGTGGTCCGGCACCCCGACTACCAGCCGCCGCCCCATCTTCGGAACGACCTCGCGCTGCTCCAGGTTGGGGGTGCGGGGGCGGGAGGAAGGGCAGCTCGACCCCAGGCCGCCCCCCGCGTCCCCGTCACCACCCCCCACCGCCCCCTCCCACCGCCGCTCCCCCACCCCCTCTTCCGCCCTGTCCCCACCCCCACCGCCGCTCCCCTACCGCCCCCACCCCGCCGCCTCTCCCCAATCCTTCTTCCGCCGCCCCCACCGCCCCTCCCCTCCACACCCCCACCGCCCCTCCTCCACACCCCCACCAGCCCCTCCCCACCCCCCACCCCACCGCCGCTCCCCACCGCCCCTCCCTCCACCCTCCCCACCCGATCCCGATGCCCACCTTCACCGCCCCTCCCCACCCCCACGACCCCTCCCCGCCCCCAACGCCCCTTCCCAGCCCCACCGCCCCCCTCCCCCACTCTCCCCTCCCTACTGTCCTCTGGGCCGCCCCCTCCTGTCCCCCACTGCCTCCCCTCCCCCACCGCCCCGCCCCCCCTCACCGCCCCCTCGCCCCCTGCAGCTGGACGGGAAGGTGAGGCGCAGCAAGACCATCCAGCCCCTGGCCTTGCCCCGAGGGCGCCACGTGGTGGCAGCCGGGGCTCAGTGCAGCTTGGCCGGCTGGGGGCTGACCCAGCAGGGTGGGCATCTGGCCCGGGCGCTGCGGGAGCTGGACCTGCGTGTGCTGGACGCCCGGATGTGCAACAACAGTCGCTTCTGGGACGGTAACGTCACCCCCTGGATGCTCTGCCTGCAGGCCCCCGCCAAGGACCAGGCCCCCTGCAAGGTGACAGCGGGGGTGGGGGGTCAGCCTCTGGCCGGGCCCAGCTCTCTCGGTTCTCCGGCGGGCGGGGAGGGGGTCGCGGAGGTTGGTACCAGCATCAGCCCACTTCTCAGACACAGAAACTGAGGCACAGAGAGGTTAAGTGACTCGCCCACGGTCACACAGTCGGGGAGCGAGCCGCGCAGCTGGGGTTTGATCTCCAGCCCCAGAGATAATCAGGGCATAGACACAGCAAGTGCAAAGAGCCTGGGGTGGGAGGAAGGAGCAGAGAGTGTTAAAAGGACAGGAGGGAGGAAGGGAATTGAAGGAGAGGGAGGGTGATGTGGGATGAGGCCCTATAACCCCTGTGGGGGGAGGAATCAGTCCCCCGCCCCAGAATCATTGCGCCCCCTCCCACGGGCACAGGGAGTGACCTTGCCCTGTGGCCTCCGCAGGGGGACTCGGGCGGGCCCGTGGTGTGCAAGGGCCGGGTGGCAGGGATCCTGTCCTTCAGCTCCAAGGCCTGCACGGACGTCTTCAAACCTCCGGTGGCCACCGCCGTGGCCCCCTACATGCCCTGGATCCGGAAGGTCCTCAGCCGCCATCGGTCCCCGCCGCAGGCCTGATGCACCAGGGGGACCGCGTCCCCGTGGCGGGGCCCGTTCCCTGCGGGGCTGTGGGAGGGCTGGAAGGGGACCGCCCCGTCTCAGAGGAACAATAAATTGTCACCGGGAAACCGCGGAGCTGCCTGGACTCTGAGCCCACCCCTGCCCCGCGCTGGCCGAGTGGCCTCAGTTGCCCTGCTTGGGAAGCAGAGGTTGCACGACTGAGGCCGCTCCGGGGCCAGCAGCGGCTCCAGGGCGGGGACACCAGAGGGGACACCAGGGGGCGGCATTGACCACGCTGGAGCGGCAGCGGGAGCCTGGCGGGCAGGGGGCGGGCGGGGCCATGCTCGTCCGGCCCACAGTGAGGCCGGTGTATGGGCGCTGGACCCAGAGCGGGTGGGGAGACGGGAACAGAAACATCCAGAATCTTCTTCTCTCTCTTGTTGTTTGGCAACATCTTTATAGAGGTGTAAGTCACACGCCACGTACCTCACCCTTCTGAAGTGTATGAATCAGTGGTTTTTAGTGCATTCATGGGGTTGTGCAGCCAGCACCATGATCTAATTCCAGAACATTCCATCACCCCAAATTCCATCACCCCATTAGCAGTGGGCACCCCAGCCCCTGATAACCAGGAACCCACTCTCTGTCTGTGGATGGGCCTGTTCTGGACATTTCACATCAATGGACTCACACACTGTGTGTCCTTCTGTGTCTGGTTCTCTCACTGAGCATCGTGTGTTCAGGGTCCCGCCACGGTGTGGCTGTGTCAGGGCCTCACTCCTCTTCATGGCTGCGTCATATTCCAGTGTGTGGATGGACACACTTGTTCGTGATGGACACTCGGGCTGTGTCCACCTCTTGGGTGCTGTGCATCTGCTGCTGTGGACACGTGTGCAGACACTCGTGTGGACGCACGTTTCATTTCCTAGGACCCACGTGGGACTGGGTCAGCCAGGCCGTGTGGTGACTCTACGTTTAACTGAGGACCTGCTGCCGTCCAGCAGGATTGTTCCATTTTATTATGAAAACTTTCAAACACACAGCAGAGTGGAAAGAACTGCCCGGGGGGCTCGGAGGTCCCCACCGTGCGGGCTCAGCCGTGAGCAGTGGGGTGTCTCTGTCTCTTCGTCCACTGTCCCTCTGCCCGTGTGTCCGTCCGGGGGTCCAGCTGAGCGGCTAATGCATCTCCGAGTGAGGTGCAGACTGGAGACGGCTCCCCAGACACTTGGGTGTGCACGATGCTGGGGTCTCGGGGTGCACTTAGAGCCGTCTCTCTGTCTCTCTCTCTGTCTGTCTCTGTCTCATGCGGAAATGCACACAGCTCAGCGGCTGATGTGCTGTTTTGACAAAAGCGTGGACCCCTCGGCCCTCGCAGCCTGGTCTTCAGCTGAGCTTCTGCATAGTTATCACCATGCACGGGAAATAAGTCAAAGGGATGAAAGGTCCCGTCCCCCACCTCGCCCCACCTCGTCCCCTGTCTCCTCCAAGGGTGCTCTGGGCGCAGGTTTGATACCCAGGGAAAGGGGTACACACAGTGCCCCGTGACGGTGACGGCCTTGGAGGTGACCCCCGCCGGGCTGCCTCAACCCGCCTGCCCCACCCCCTCCGGATCATAATCTTTTACGAGGAGTTTCCCTCCCATCCTCCCCCCCAAGGCCCCGGGTGTGTCTGTGGGCGCCGAGCCCAGAATCGGGGTTTGCAGAGCAAAAGTCAAGCATGTTTTTCATCTTGGTCATGCCGCAGGATTTCTTCTCAGTTCCAGGACTTCTGGACGAGAGGACGAGGGGCATGAGGGGGACGAGGGGAAGGGAGAAGGTGCAGAGTCTCTCTGTCTCTTTTTTTGTTTGATGAATTGCTGAAGCGTTCTTTATCCTTTTTTTAAGGGACTTATTTCTACAAGAGTTTTAGATTTACAGAAAAGTGAAGACTGCCGTGTTCCCATGTACCCAGCCCCCCCCCCCCGCCGCTGACGTCTGGCCTCAGGGGGGTGCATTTGTCACAATTAATGAACCGATATCGATACGTGTCATTCACCAAAGTCACACTTGATTCGGATTGCCTCAGTTTCCCCTGATGTCCCTTCTCTGTCCAGGACCCCACATGACATTCAGACCCCCGTCTCCTCGGGCCCTGCTGGGCTGAGACGGCTTCTCAGATGCTCCCGGTTTTGGGGATTCCTCTGACCCCCCCTCAAGGCCGACGGGTGTGGGGAGGGGCAGGTGCGTGTTTAACCTTGAGCTTTATAATGAGGCGTCACCTCCATCCAGAACAGGCCCAGCTCCCAACGGCCTGAGGACTTCCCACAAACCAAACAGTGATGTGATCTGCAATAAGAAACGTGTGTTTGGTCTAGTCCTCGTCCCTGGCACGGAGCCCCCGAAACCCCGGGAGTTTCCTACGAGATAACGGAGATACGGGGTCTTCTGTTATTTGTAACCAGCCCCTTTCAGCCACACCGAGCTTAGGACAACAGTGATCTGGGGAACCCCCCTGGGATGGGGCCGGAAGGACCGAGGGAAGCGGGGGCTGCAGACAGAGGTCTGATGAGGTCGAGGAGGCGAGAGCGTCCCAGTGCCCCAGTCCTGGGGGACAAACGCTCCCGCGCGGACCCCGCCCCGTGTGCCCCCTCACCTGCTGTCCCTCTGTGTCCTTTGGAGAAACTAAACACAAGCGTTTCCTGAGCTCTGTGAGCTCCTAGCACATTAATCGACCCCGAGGAGGGGGTTGTGGGAACCCCCACTTAGAGGCGAGGAGGGTGGACAAGGGCGGTGGACAGGGGGTGCGGGAGGCGCCAAGCCCCTTCCTCCCGGCCTCCCCCGAGGTCGGAGGGCCGTCCCCGCGGCAGGTCCTGGGGCGGCTCCGGCTGGATGGAGATCAGTGGGGGCTGCGCCCCCCTCCCGGAGATGCTTATCTCGGTTCCTCAGCTGCTGCTTCCTGCCCCTGGGGCCCCACCTTCCCCCCCTCAGCTGAGCGAGGCCGGGGCTTGAAGCAGGGCGGCCCCAGCACCGACGAGATGCCGTCGCTCTCCCCCGCGAGGCGGGAGGGTCCGGAAGGCCTGGCCCCCAGCACCCCGTCCAGCCTGGGGGCTCCACGCCGCCCGGCCTCGCGGTTTCTGCTGGTGTTGAAGGGGGCGGCTGAATGGGGTCCACACCTGGTCTGAGGGTCTCACTGGGTGGTTCTCGAGGGGGCTGTGAGGATGCCACTGAGCGAGGGTCCCGGGCACCACAAACCGGGGGGCTCGGAACAACAGGAATTTGTCCCCCACAGTCTTGGGGACCAGACGTCCGAGATCATGGTGGGCAGGGCTGTGCTCCCCCCCTGGGCTCCAGGGGCGAGCTCCTGCCTCTCCCGCCTCTCCCAGCCTCGGGGGGCCCCGGCGTCCTGGGCTTGTGGGCGCGTCCCTCCATCTCTGCCTCCGTGGCCACGTGGCCTCCCCCGTGTCTGTGTCTATATTTCCCTCCTATAAGGACACCACTCACATTTAGGGCTCGTCCTGCCCCAGCATGACCGCAGCCTAACTAATCTGCCTCCAGTGACCCCGTTCCCAAATGAGGCCCCGTTTTGAGGTTCAGTGATGTGAATTCTGGAGGGGACACCACTCGCCCCGGGACAGACGGGGACACTTGTCGCCCTGCGATGGAAGGCTGTTCTCACCCCAGCACCCGACAAGGAGACCGTGGCTCTGGGCGAAGCCACGTCCCACGTCCCTGAGAGGCGGGGGAGCCGGGGGGGCCTCGGGCCCGGGTCCCCCAACATGACACTGGGGAAATGGACAATGGGACGGGCACGTGGGGAGACTGGCCAGCCTGGGGTCTGTCCCAGAACAAACGACAGAGGACAACAGCACAGCTCACGCGGTGAGCGCGGGGCTGGGCTGGCCGGAGAGCTGGGGAAAATGCCGGGCACTCGGGCGTGGACCCAGCGTTTATTTGCAGAAATACTAAGCTTCTCAAATATGATCCTCTCTCTCACATCTTAGGGCTGAAGGTGGTGCCGGCAAGTCTAGGGGAAAAATGTGAGGAGAGAGAGAGAGAGAGACAGAGACAGAGAGAGAGAGAGAGAGAGACAGAAAGAGATAGAGAGAGAGAGAGACATACAGAGACAGGGAGAGAGGGAGAGAGACAGAGATACAGAGAGAGACAGAGAGACAGAGATAGAGAGCAGAGACAGAGAGGGAGAGAGGGAGAGAGACAGAGACAGGGACAGACAGAGACAGAGATACAGACACAGAGAGACACGGAGAGACGGAGAGAGGCGGGAGGGAGCAGATGTCCCCGGCTGGGCATGCAGGTGAGGGGGTTATTATCCTTAGAACTTCACTGAAGTTTGAGGACTTTTCAAAATAAAACATTGAGGGGGCCGGCCTGGTGGCTGAGTGGTTGAGTTTGGGGCTCTCCGCTTTGGTGGCCCAGGTTCACGGGTTCGGATCTCAGGTGCGGACCTATACCACTCATCAGCCATGCTGACGCAGTGTCCCACGTACAAAATAGAGGAAGATGGGCACAGATGTTAGCTCAGCGTTAATCTTCCTCAGCAAAAAAAAAAAAAAAAAAAAATTGTAAAACAAAAAATCTTCCTCTTATCCCGCTACAACAAAGATATGGACACACTGGGGAGGAAACCTTGAAATCAACCAGGAAATCCTACAGCTCAGCGTCCAGAGGTCGACAAGGGTCCCTGACACTCGTGAATAACCGTCAACGAAAAGAAACCCTCGGTTATCAGCCTGGTCGACCAGGCTGGGGAAAGACTGGTTATCTTCCTTTCTTATACGGATTTATCTTTGTCTTGTCTTATCTTTATTTTTCGGAGTGCATCGCTAGAAAAGACTACAAACCCACAGGCGCAGAAGTCCAAAGCCCAAAGGCTCATCTAGAGGGACCGTCTGCATTTTCTGGGGAAGATACCGGTGATGGACGGGGGTGGGGAGGGCGGCGGCTCCCGTGACCCCCTCGCAGGGCGGCGGTGGTGGTGGCACTCGGTGGACAGACGCGCCCGCCCTTAACGCCGGTGCCAGGCTGGCTGGCCGGGTGTCTCCTGGGTCCCCGCCTGCGGGCACTCCTGGGCCGTAACAAAACAGCACAACTGGGTGGCTTAAGACAACAGAAATTACACCCTCATGGTTCTGGGGACAGAAGTCCAAGATCATGGTGTGGCAGGGCCGGGCTCCCTCCAGAGGCTCCAGGGGAGGGTCCTTCCTGCTTCGTCCAGCCTCTGGGGGCCCCGGCGTCCTGGGCTTGTGGCCGCATCACCCCAGTCTTGGCCTCTGTCATCACATGGCTTCTCTGTGTCTGTCGCTCCTCTTCTGTCTCTTATAAGGACGTCGTCATTGGATTTAGGGCCACCCTTATCCACGAGGACTTCATATCAAGACTCTTAATTACATCTGCAAAGACCCTTTTTCCAAATAAAGTCCCATTCACAGGGTCTGGGGGCTGCCTTGTTGTCCCCTGCCCATGTCCACTCCCACCCCCAGGCCCTCTTCCCTGGCGGCCGAGACATCCCCCGATGACACAGGTCAGAGGAGAGGACGACCCTCCCTGCTCACATCCCTCCGCGGGCTCCCTGGGGCCCAGGAATAAAATCCACCTTCTCCCCGCTGTCACCGCCTGGGGCCGGGCTGGATCTCCAAGCTCCCAGAAGAATACGCCTGGAGAACTAGCTGGAACATCCGAGCAAGGGACAGAGGTGTGACAGAGAATGAAAATCCTACGTCGTCGTCTCTCCTCCCATCTGTGAATTGAAAGGTTTTATAAGAAAAAGCACAAGGTGAGCAAACCAGGGCAGACACCCAGCGATGGGACAGCGGCCGGTGTCTCAAGCGTGAGGCCCTCGGGACAAGACGGCCTGGGAGGCCTCTGCCAGGGAGGGAAGGGGCGAGGCAGTGACCTGGAAAGGGCACAGCCTGGGCAAAGGCTCAGAGGCAGGAAACGCTGCCAGTGAGGCTGGGGCCAAAGGCGTGGCGGGTGGAGGGCGCCGAGGCCGAAGGGGTCAGTGGGGGCGAGGCCGAGGGAGGGGTTCGGCCTCGATTGCAAGAGTTGCTGGAACGAGGGAGATCCAGGCCAGAGGAGACAGCTGCCTCCTCCTCCTGCTGTCAGAGGAAGCCGCCAGATCTGAAATCCGGGCCCTCCCAGAGGGGGTGCAGGCCCCGGAGGCCAGGGTGGGAGACAGCGAGGGTCCTGGATGTCCACTCGCCCACAGCCAATTAGGGGCACCCGCAGGGGGCAGATGGCGGCCCGGCACAGGGCTCAGGCCAGGCTGGCTGTCCCTGCCCTGCACACGGGCGGGCGGACAGCAGGCAAGGGGCCCGGGATGGACCCGAGGTCAGAGAGTGACCTGTGCGATGAGGGGAGTTACAAGGGTGAGGGGACCGGGTCAGAGATGCCGATGGAAGACGCCAAATTCAGTTACATTTGAATTTCAGACATAGAACAGGCAATTTTGGGGATCAGTATATCCCAGATACTGCGTGGGACCTACTGATAACTTAAAAAGGTACTGATTTTTTTTTTTTTTTTTATCTGAACTTCAAATGTAACTGGGTGTCCTGTATTTCCGTTTGGTAAATCTGGCCACCCAGCCCGCGTGGCCCTGGCTGGCCTCTCCGTGGAGGCAGAGGGGGACAGGGAGCCGCCTGCCCCGGGGTGAGGCCAGGACAGAACAGAGCGGGGATCGGGGAGGGGGACAGAAAACTGGGTCTTCAAGGAGGCACAGCTTTGTTCTGTAAACAAAGGCTTCCCGGCAGCCCTGATATTTCCCATGAGATCTGTCCACAGCCCAGCCCAGCGAGGGCGGGGTGGGGCAGAAATCCTGCCCAGGCCAGGGGCTTTGAAGCCAGCTGGCGGCCTTCCTCCCCCATTCTGCACGTAGCTCTCAACCCCGCTGTGTGCGGCCTCAACAAGCTGGATGGGCCTGGGGCTGGGGCTTCTGGTCGGCTCCGGGCAGTTCTGAGGCTCCAGGCCCCAGGAGTGAGGTCCTCACCCACAACCCCTTCATCAGCAAGTCCCGGCCCCTCTGCCACATCCTTCCCACGTTTTCCTCCAAAGCCCCCCAAAGCTGGGACTCTGCCGGCTCTGCCCACCCTCCTCCCTGGACCTGCCTCCCCGGGCCAGACAGGCTGTTCCCAGACACACCGCTCACCCCTTACTGTGGCCACTGTTTCCTTGTTCTTGTCACCTTGTATGTCTTTGCGTCCCTGACCCCTTATCTAAAGCAGCCGCCCCCTTACTCACATTACCCTATGTTTAATTGAGATAATTCACACACCATACAATTCACACAAGTAAAGTCTGTAGCTCAGTGGGTTTAGTACATTTCAGAGTTGTGCACCCATCACCACATTCAATTTCAGAACATTTTCATCACCCTAGAAAGCAATCCCACCCAATCAGCAGTAACTCCTCACCCATATCCCCCAGCCCCTGGCAACCATGAACCCACTCTCTGTCTGTGGATGTGCCTGTTCTGGACGTTTCACATCAGTGGAATCACACACCGTGTGGTCTTCTGTGTCTGGTTCTCTCACTGAGCATCGTGTGTTCAAGGTCCACCCACAGTATAGCTGTGTCAGGGCTTCACTCCTTTTGATGGCTGTGTCGTATTCCAGTGTGTGGATGGATCCGTTGTGTGGATCCATTCATCCATCGATGGGCATTTGGGCTGTTCTGCTTTTTGGCCATTACGAATCATGCTGCTGTGAACACTTACGTACAAGTTTCCACGTGGACGTGGATTTTCAGTTCTTGTGGGGAGTGGAATCACCAGGTCAGATGGTAACTCTGGTTTACCCTTCTGAGGCCCTGCCCATGTTCTGCGCAGGGGCTGCACCATCTTCCATCCCGCCACCTGTGCACAGGGCTCCGGTGTCTCCACTTCTCACCAGCACTTGCTGTCTTCCGCGTTCTCGCTGCGAGCCGTCCCAGCGGGTGTGAACTGCTGTCTCACTGTGGTTGTGGTTTGCATTCCCGTGATGGCTCAGGATGCTGAGCCCTTCTTCATGTGCTTGTCGTCCGTTTCTGTGTCTTCTTAAATTTTTTATTTATTTATTTTTTTTATTTTTCCCCCAAAGCCCCAGTACACAGTTGTCTGTCATAGCTGCACATCCTTCTAGTTGCTGTATGTGGGACGCAGCCTCAGCATGGCTGGAGGAGTGGTGCCTCGGTGCGCACCCGGGATCCGAACCCGGGCCGCCGGCAGCGGAGCGCACGCACTTAACCGCTAAGCCACGGGGCCGGCCCCGTTTCTGTGTCTTCTTTGGAGAAGCGTGTATTCTGATCCTTTGTCCGTTTTTTAACAGGGTCATGCGTCTTTTTTTTATCCAGTTGTCAGCGTTCTTTATGTATTATAGATATAAGTCCCTATCAGATACGATTCACCGATATTTTCTCCCGTTCTGTGTGTTGGCTTTTCACTTTCTTCTTAGTATTCTTTGAGGCACAAAAGTTTGTAATGTTGATGAAGTCCTATTTATTTTTTCCTTTGTTGCTTGCGCTTTTGGTGTCACGTCTAAGAAACCACTGCCTAGCCCAGGGTCACGAAGATTACATGATCCTATTTTTGCTTGAAATTGTCGTTTTTTAAAGTATTTGTTGTAAGACAAACCCCAGGGTAGGTCTTCCAGGCAAATATAGGACAGCCGGTTACACCTGAATTTCAGATAAATAGCCATACTTCCCTTGAATAAGTATGTCCCAATATTGCACGGGTACTTACACTAAGAAGTCACTCGTTCTCTGTCTTAAACTTAAAACTTAACTGCGTCCGGGTGTTTTTTTTGCTAAATCTGGCAGCCCCCCGCCCCAGGGCACACGTGCACCTGTTCACAGGGATCCCTATCGCCTCCTCTAATGCTTCTTTCTCTTTCGTGTCGTGACAGAACACACATAGTATAAATGGAGCATTTTAGCCCCTTTTGGGTGCACAGCTCCGTTCCAACAACGTTTCCGAAAGAACGAAGGGAAACCAGCCTCCCAGCCCCGCCCGGGCCTGTTTCCTAGCAACGCGGCCACGCCCCAGGCCGCGGGGCGTGGCCTGCCCGGGTCACGTGGTGCTGCCGCCCCGGCTTCCGTAGCGCGAGCCTGACCGGGCCAGCGCGTGCGTACGTGCACCCGTGCGCGTGCGCAGACGGCGGCCGACGTGCCTGCGCGCCCCGCCCCGCCCCCGGCGCCGCCCTGCGTGCGCGCGCCCGGCCGGCCGCCCGGTTCTTATAGCGCCGCCGGCGGCGGTTGCGGCGGGGACGGCGGCGACATGGCGGCCGCGCTCGTGGTCGTGTTGGGGCTCGTGCTGCTGGGCGGCGAGGGTGGCTCCGCTCAAGGTGAGGCCGGCGGGTGCGGGGAGGCGGGCTCGGGGCCTGCGGAGTCCGGGGGGGTCCCCGCGGTTTGTGGGGACTCGGGAGATTCCCGGGGGCGGCATGCGGGGGGCTTCCCGGGGTTTGGGGGGACCCTGGGAGTTCCCGGGGGCGGCAGTTGGGGAGGGTCCCTGGGGTTTGGGGGACCGGGGTTTCCGGGAGCGGCATGGAGGGGTCCCTGGGTTTGGGAGGACCCGGGAGGTTCCCGGGGGCGGCATGGAGGGGTCCCCGGGGCTTGGGGGACCAGGGAGATCCCACGGGCGGCATACGGGGGGGGGTTCCCCGGCGTTCGTGGGGACCCGAGGGGTTCCCGGGAACGGCATGCCGGGGGGGTCCTCGGGGTTTGTGGGGACCTGGGGGTTCCTGGGGTCAGTAGTGTGGGGGGTGGTCCCAGGGTTTGTGGGGACCCGAGGAATGCCCGGGGGCGGCAGTGCAGGGGGTGGCCGGGGGGTGGGGGCACGCGGCGGGTTCCCTGGGGGCGGCATGTGGGCGTCCCCGTGGTTTGGGGGCCTCAAGCGGGTTCTGGGGGATGCCAGTGCCGGGGGAGTTTCTGTGGTTTGGGAGGACCCAGCGGGTTACCTGGCGTGGCAGTTCTGGGAGAATTCTGGGTTTTGAGGGGACCAGAAAGATCCCAGGGGTGGTAGTGTGGATGTGGGGGTGCCCACTGAGGTACTGTGGGGGGCTTGGGGGCAGTTCTGGGTGTCGCAGTGTTGTGGGTTCCCGTGGTTTGGGGGGACTTGGGGTGTTGCAGGGGGTCCCAGGGTTTGAGGGGGCTCAGGAGAGGCTGCGGAAAGTTCTGGGGGGAACAGTGCTGGGTGGGCTCCCTGGGGTTTGGGGGGACCCCGGGGGCTCCTTGGGCGCAGTGCCAGGGGGATATCTGTGCTTAGGGGGCCCCACGAGCCTGACCAGGGAAGTACTGGAGTGAAGTCTGATTTTCTTGACTGGGAGAGGGGAGGGGCCCTGAACTGGCCTGACCCCCTGATGAGGACCTCTGGGGAGGGGATCTGGAGGCACCCCAACGTGTCTGTCCAGGGAAGGGACACCCCCCCCCCCCCCCCGCTCCGGTCCTTGAGCAGCTGGAGCCTGGTGGCCTGGGGAGGCAGCTAGGGAGTGGGGCCCCTGCCCTGGGAGTGTTGGGGAGGGGTGCAGTGGAGAGCCCCCACCCCCACCCCGGGGCTTTTGGCTCTCATTTGGAAAGTGGATATTGTCCCCAAGTGGGTGCAGGAGTCCCATGCTCAGGAAGCGGCCACTCCTGGGAGCTGGAAGGGATTGTCATTCCTCCCGGGATTAGGTCCCGTGGGCTGCGCTGGGACCTGCCCCGTGTCCGCCTCAACACTGACCCCTTGTAGGGGCCCGCACGCTCTGCTTCCTCTGGTCTTGTCTGATTTCGGGGCCCAGAACGAGATGGTGTTGGTGCCCCTTACTCTTGTTGCGGTGTGGAAACTGAGCCTGGGTCGGGAGGGGAGATGTTCAAGGTCGCCGTGTGCTGCCGGATCGCAGAGAGCTGCTTGCAGACTCAGGCGGGCTGGGCCCCGGCCCCTCACGGGCGTGGGCCGAGGTGGGGGCGGCCAGACGTCTGGTGTGGAGGAAGCGGCTGGGAACGTGTGATAAGACCGTTTTTCCAGGAGAAAGCACGACGGAGAGGGACGACTCCTTCCTGTGCCGAGACTCGTTCTGCGGTTCTGGGTTAAAGATTTATGGTGCCCGGCGTGGAAGGGACAAAGTGCAGCCCAGAAGGGTCCGGGCTCCGTCGGCTGTCCCGAGCAGGGCTGGGAGGGGCTGCTCTGGCACACGCTTCACCCGGTTACCCCTGACCCACTTTAAGGTCTCGGTCCATCCCTTCTTCCTTATGATCAGAATGACCATTTATTGACCGCCTCCGGGCCGGGGCCTTTGGCCTGCGGCCAGCCTGCCCGCTGTCTGCCTGCAGATAGGAGCCTGCAGGCAGATAGGAGCCTGCGGGCAAGGTGCGCGCGGGAGATAGGCCCCTCAGCCCTCTGGACTAGGCCCTCGATGGCCCAGCGGGTGGGAAGGCCGGGCCTCCTGCTTCTCCCAGGGCTGCGCCGGGGCCTCCCCTTCTCCCTGTGACGGCTCCACCATTCCCAGGGGCTTCAGGGGGGATCTGAGAGTCGGGGTCCCGGCCTCTTCTCCCGGGGTGGGTGAGGGGGTTAGTGGAGTGTTCGCCTCTCCTGGACGGGTCAGTCCTAGGAGCTTTCTTCGGGGCCTCTGCCAGGGGCGGTTTCCTCCATCCGAGCATCGGGTGCCGGGAGGCTGGCACTCGGGTTCTCACGCCCTGCCGGGAGACCCTGGCCCTGCCCAGGCCTGTCCAGGGTGCCGTCGTCCTGCTGGGGCGGGCAGGGGTTTGCTAGCTGGGTCCTGCGGGCCGGTGACGTGGTCTCTCTGGTCCTCAGGTAAGGGATGGAGAGGAAGAGCCTGGCTGGCGTCCCCTCCCGTCTGGGCTCCCGCTCTGCGGCGGGTGGGGTGGAGGGGCGCCCGAGGGCCGTCCTGAGCGCTCCGGGGCTGTTTGCCACGAGGCGTCCTGCCCGAGCCCGGCCCTGCCCCGAGCGGACACACGGGAGGGGTGGCTGTTTTTAGATGAAGGTGACTTTACTGCGAACGTGGGCTCTGGTCATGTGGCCGGAGTCGAGTTCTCACGTCTCCAGGGTGGCGGAGGGCCAGGCGCCCGCCCTGCTCCCGGCTCTGGGGGTGGAGGCTCCCTGTAGATTCTGGGGGGTGCTCCCCGAGGTGGGCGGGGCCGAGGGGGCTGGAGGGCGTCGTTCCAAGCCTTTTCCGTTGTCACCCCCGCTGGCCTTGTCCCAGCGGTGTTTCCACATCACAGATATAACGTCACCTGTAGCGGCAGGTGTCTGTGTGGTGATCCCAGTGAGGGCCACCACTGTTGTAATGCCTGAGGCGCCCCTTGGGGACACAGCAGACGCGGCTGCCTGTGCCCAGTCCACAGAGAGGGCGCTGTGGTGGGACGGGCGGGCAGGTGGCCCAGGTGGGGCCTGGCACGGTCCCCTGCAGTGTGTGGCCCTCAGGCCGGGCCGGGGTGTGGGCCTGTGGGTCCTCTGACCCCCGGGGAGGGAGGAGGGGTGGGGGCCCGCCCTGGGGGCGGCTGGGACGGGATCTGCCCCAGCTCCTGTCTGGCAGCCCCAGGTGAGGGCAGCCCCCGGTGAGGGATGGGAGCGCAGTCGCGTCGAGGCGGCCGCTTGGGGAGGAGGCCCCGGCCTCCTTCCTGCCCTGAGTCACTGCCTGCGCCGCTGGTTTTGCTCTCGGGAAATCTTGGCTCCTGAGCAACATGGAGGCAGATCCTCCTGTGAACACGGCGCAGCCACAGAAGCTCCCAGCCTCACGCCCTGGGCCTGTCCTGAGTCCACCCCTGGCCCTGGGGCCCGGGGCCGGCAGCCTGCTGTGCTGTGCTGTGTGCCCTGTGTGTGTGAAGACGTGCACATGTGTGCCGTGTGCATGTGTGCGTGCATGTGCGTGCCCGGGAGCGGCAGAGGAGCCTCCCTGCCCTTCCTGCTGGCTCGCTGGGGTCCTGGGACTCGTGTCTCCGTGTCTTGTTTTTTGTGTTTTTTTTTAAAGATTTTATATATTTGTTTTTCCCCCAAAGCCCCAGTAGATAGTTGGATGTCATAGCTGCACATTCTTCCAGTTGCTGTATGTGGGACGCGGCCTCAGCATGGCCGGAGAAGCAGTGTGTTGGTGCGCGCCCGGGATCCGAACCCGGGCCGCCAGCAGCGGAGCGCGCGCACTCAACCGCTAAGCCACGGGGCCGGCCCCTCCGTGTCCTGTTTTAAAGGAAAGGCTGGCAGGTGGGCAGGGGTGGGGCTGAGGACTGGCCTCCACTGAGCCCTGTCTACACGAGGAGGCCACCCTCCCCCGACTGGACATGCAGGCGGGGAGCGAGGGCTCTCTACAGGCAGTCCAGAAGGGACAGGCTCGGGGCTACAACGCCAGGACCTCAGAGTGCTGTCGTTCTGGAACAAGCCTCTCGGAGAGACTGCTGCTCTTCTGGGTTTGAGGTTCAGTTCCTAACGACTGGCCGGGTCTCAGGGGCCCTGCCCGCCATGAGTCAGGCTGGTGGCCCCTGGCTGTGGGGTGGGGGGGCCTCCTCGTGCTTTCGGGCTGTTTTCACTCCGGATCGGGGGTGTGGGGCATAAGACAGCATTTGCTGTCTGTGGGTCCAGTTTACACTGGTGCTGAGGTGACCAGCCAGGTGGGGTCATGAGCTCTGAGCACTGCCTGGTTCCACGTGTGGGTTGTGTGGTTCACCAGATGTGCCAGCAGAAACCATCGGGTGAGCCGGGAGGATGGGGGGGTCCCAGGGTCCAGGAGGAGGCTGCCTGTGTGCGAGTCGTTCACACAGTCTCGTGTTCCGCTGGTCACCTGAGCCGTGCCAGGGGCTTCTCCCCACAGAGGGGAGGGCCCTGGGTAGCCTCTCAGTGCCGTCCTGGGGGTCATCTGTGCGGTGGCTGTGTGGCGAGTGTGAGGACTATGGGAGTCCTCGACCTTCCAGGACGGGGCGGCTGGACCCCTTGACCCGCCATGCCCATGCTCGAGCACATGTGTGCCACCCCCGGCGGCCTTGCTCTGCGGGGGCAGGCGGGACCTGCAGGACCGTCCAATGGGACTGGGGACCCGGGCAGGGGTAGATTGAAGGAGTTTCTGGTCGGCGCTGGGCTGGACCAGTGGTCCACGTCCTGGTCCTGGTCCGGGGCCCAGGGTGGGCACTAGCTTCTGTCCCCACACCTGAGACCCGGCCACTTAAAACGCTTCCCGACACCGAGTCCCACCCTGTGTCCGCGTGCTCACTTCTCAGACCGAGGCGCGGACTCAGGGGAAAATGACCTTCCAGTGCGATTGTGGACGGTCCAGCAGGGCCGTGCTCCTCTCCCAGGAGGCCCTGGCCGTGGGGGACGCGGGGCTGCTGCAGGTTTGCGGGGGCTGCGGTCTTCCCCGACCCTGGTGACCTCCCTGCCTCCGCCCCCAGAGAGCAGGATCACGACTTCCGTCGCTGAGGTCGGCTCCAAGACCCAGCTCAACTGCACGCTGAACAGCAGCTCCACAGAGGTCACCGGCCACCGCTGGCTGAAGGGCGGCCGGGTGCTGAGGGAGGACGCGCTGTCGGGGCTGAGCACAGTGTACGAGTGAGTGCGGACCCCGCTCACGCTGTCCCGGTGGGGGGCACCGGGCCTCGGCCGTGGCTGCCACTGTGGGCCCCTCCCCGCTGCCCCGCGTGCTGGGACTTTTCCTGCTGACGGCCTCCGAGGTGGGCGAGAACAAAGGCTGTGGTCAGCGGACTCGCTGCGGACAGACGTTGGACGCAAGCTCTGCTCAGACCCTGGGCTGCAGAAGCCGGGGAGGGGGTCAGACGCCGAGGGCCCGGGGGGCTGCTGGACGCCACGGCCTCCAAGACCCTCCCTCCTTCCCGGGGTGCGGGCGGGCGCGGCCTCGAGTCCCGCGTCCCCAGCTCATGAAGGCCTCGGGCGCTCGCAGCCGCCCACTCTGAGGCCTGGTCCTCATTGGGCCGAGCGGGTCCTGGGCACAGAGCCATGTTGTCCTCAGCCCTGAGGGCTGCTAGGAGCCGCGGCTCCACGTGGCCTGGGTCATTGAGGCGGCCAGCCCTCCCCTGTCCCCGTGCCCCCTCGGTGGAGTGGGCGGCGCAGCCCTCCTGCCCCCACGCAGCCAGGGCCTCCTGACCCGACCCCGTCGCCGCCTCGCTCAGCCCCGGTGGCAGCGGTTTGAGCATGGCTTGGACGCGCGCCCCTCACCACACGTCTGCTTGCAGGGTGGACGTGGACGCGGAGGACCGCCCGGGGGACTACTCCTGCCTCTTCCTCCCGGAGCAGCTGGGCAGGGCCAGCATCAGCCTGCAGGGTGGGCCACGGGCCGGGGGCGGGCGGGGCCGGGGGCGGGCGGGGGCCGGGGGCGGGCGGGCCGGGCGGGCGGGGGCCCGGGGCGGCGGCGGGCCGGGGCGGGCTCGTCCCGGGTGGGGAGCCCGGCACAGAGAGGGACGCTCCTGCCCCGCCCGCAGGGCCCCCCAATATTAAGGCCGTGAAGAAGTCGGAGCACGCCACCGAGGGGGAGACGGTCGTGCTGGCCTGCAAGTCGGACTCGTCCCCGCCGGTCACCAGCTGGGTGTGGTACAAGCTGAGCGAGTCCGGGGACCAGGTGAGGGGATGCCCGCGGACAGGGGACGGGCCGGGCCCCCCGCCCGGTCCTACAGGGTCCGCCCGCCCGCCCGCAGGTCATCGCCAACGACTCCCAGGGCAGGTTCCTGGTGGTGGACTCGGGGACCAGGACAGAGCTGCGCATCTCTGACCTGGACCAGGAGGTGGACCCCGGCCAGTACGCCTGCAACGGCACGAGTGCGGCCGGCAGCGGCCAGGCCGTTATCTCTCTGCGCGTGCGCGACCGCTTCGCCGCGCTCTGGCCCTTCCTGGGCATCGTGGCCGAGGTCCTCGTGCTGGTCACCATCATCTTCATCTATGAGAAGCGGCGGAAGCCGGACGAGGTCCTGGACGGTGAGCTCGAGCCCGCGCTCCCGGCCTCATCCCGGGGTGGGGGCCCCAGACAGCTCTCAGGAGGTGCAAGTCCCAGGGCGGGGGCCGAGGGCAGGGGGACGGGCAGGACAGACTGCCGCGAGGTCCCGGTCCGGGGGCACTGCTGACGGTCTGTTTTTGTTTTGCACGCGGCTGTGTCTGACAGATGAGGACGCGGGCTCCGCTCCGCTGTAAGTCCTGGCCATGCAGGGGGTGGGCGGGCAGGGGGTCCCCGGGCGCGTGGTGGCACGGGGGATGGCTGTTTGTCCTCTGAGCACCGAGAGCCCCCCTCGTGACCCCAGGAAGAGCAGCGGGCACCACGTAAACGACAAAGACAAGAACGTGCGCCAGAGGAACGCCAGCTGAGCGGCGGGTGAGCCGCGGGGGGGAGGGGGCGGGGGGGGGCTCCTGCTCCGAGGGCAGTGGGCGGGCTGTGGGCGGGTGGGCCGGGCTCTGAGCGCCCCCTCCTTGCAGGCAGCCGAGGAGGAGTCCGCAGAGGCCGAGCCGAGTGCGTCGGGAGCCCCGTGTCCCCGTCCCCAGCTCCGCATCCACTTCTGAAAGGAAACGCGTCCGGCTCAGCCCACACACTCGCTCCTGTTTGAAGAGCCAAACCCGAGTTTCCCGCGTGTAGAGTTCAGTTCCCAGAGCCTTATTTTCCCACGGCAGCATCTCGTGGCCCAGGGAGCCTGAGTGCCCAGCGAGGCCTCGTCCCCGCCCCCACCCACCCCTCGTGTCCCCCTGTGTTTCCCTCCCGGCCCCTCCCACTGGGCCAGGCGGAGGGCAGGTTGGCCTTCCCCAGCTCCGGCCCGTCCACCTTCCGAGGCTGCGGCCGGGCAGGCCGGCGTCCAGTCACTGTCCTTTGCAGAAGGTCACAGGTCGGGCAGTGCGAGCATCCTGCCGACTGAAGCCAGAGCTTTCGGTCACGTGGTCGGTGCTGTGACCGGGTCGGCTCTGACCCCCAGCTGCCGGCCCCGCAGTGCCCCTCCTTGCCCCCTCACTGCACACCCCCTCACTGCATGCCCACCCGGGGTGAGGACCCTTCCCACGGTCCCCCTCCAGCTGGCCCAAGGCTTCTCTCCACACGTCCTGACTCACAATAAAGGCTGACCACCTCGTCCTCGCCTTGTCCTGTCTGCGCCAGGCCTGGGTCTCAGCGGGGGAGCTGGTGGGGCAGCTGGCGGGCGAAGCCCCTGAGGGAGGCTGGGTGCTGGGGGGCTGTTCCCAGGACGAAGGGTGAAGGGGGGAGTCCTGCAAGTGCCCCTGAGAAGGGCCTGGACGAGGCCCGGGCATCCCTGACGGGCCAGGCAGCCCCGCCCTCAGCCGTCCTCGCCCTGCCATCCTCGCCCTGCTGTCCTGGGCAGAAGGCTCCCCATGGCCGGGGTGGTCAGCGAGGGGCCGGGGCCTCATTCTGATGGAGCCCGGGAACGGTCCCGGAGTCTGTCAGGCCTGGGCGCGAGTGTGGGGGGGTGGGGGTGCCTGGAATCGGGGCCCGAGAGCCCCCAGGGCAGGGCCGCGTGGAGGAGGGAGGAGGGGGACAGACAGACTGCAGGGGGGCACTCTGGGGCAGGAGGTCACGGGCAGCCTCGTCAGGCACGCCCTCACCAAAGCCCGGCACCCAGCAGGAACCATTTAGGCCTCCCACCTGGTACAGGTGGGGTAACTGAGTCCCGGAGAGGGGAACAGGCATGTCCAGGGCGCCCCCTCTGTGAACTGCTGCTGGCGGGGCGGGAGGAGGTGGGTCTGGGGGGCGTGGGCAGCTCTGCCCCAGTGTCCAGAGCAGCCGGACGTCAGGTCACGAAGTCGGCAAACAATCCAGCCTCACAACCCGCAGAAGCCGCAGACGCCCGGCCCCTGGACGCGGTGGACCAGGGCGCCCTGCTGGCTGAGCAGACGCTGCAGCGGGGGCCCCGAGGCCCCAGCAGTCAGCTCCTGCGGGAGGGGGAGTCCTTTACAGGGCCCGGCGCCTGGTGTGTCCTGCACCCCACAGCCTGGGAGGAGCCAGGCCCTTCCCCAGCCGCCGCCAGAGGGCGCCACGCACACACCAGGGGGAGTGGGGGGACTTGTGGCCACGGGCGCCCCTCCCCACAGAGGGGCCTGGGGGCACCCGCCTGGCCCTGCGAGCCCCCAGCTCCCTGAGCCCCGGGTCCCGGGCGCCCACCCCTCCCCTCCCCTGGCGGGAGGATGCACGTCCTGCTCCTTCACTCGGCCACACTGACGGCGCCGATGGTTCACCGGGGCTGAGAGAGAAACAGACTCCCCAGGAACACTGCCAGGCGCCCTGGCCCGGCTCTGCCCCTCCCCGATGGCGGCCTCGACATCGGAGGGCGTGTGTGTGGCCTTCCCCTGCTGGGGTCTGTGTCCCTGCAGGAGGCGGGCCCCCCATCTTGCTTCCTGCGCCCTGGACCCCCAGGACCCAGCGGCTTGGGGCTCGGGCAGCGTGAGCGGCTGCACTGGGCTCATCGTCGGCAGCAGAGGGCCCTGGAGGTGGACAGCGGACGGCCGACCTGTGGTTGGTTCACCCGGGACCCTCCCCCCGAGGCACTCGGCTCACGCGTGCGGCCCTCCAGCCCTGCACGTGGAGAATCAAGCTGACGACAAAAGTACGGCCGCACGGCAGGTGGCTTCCTACATTCCTCAGCACTAGAATCCTTGTTCATCCCTCCATCCAGCACGCGTTAAATGGGCACCGGCAGTACGCAGCCCGTGCCACTGGGGAGTGTTCCAGGCGACAGCCCGCTGAACCCTGCCTCAGTTTCCCCAGGGGTGGGACGGAGGAGTCACAGGGTCCAGTGAGGTCATCTGGCAGGTGCCTGGGGTTCAGGAACCGGGGTCTCGGGTCCAGGCGGCCAAGGGCAGAGGGGCCCCACTGGGGGCCATCGGAGGAGCAAGGGCGCCTTCCCGGGGCCACTTGGAAACGCCCCATCTGCTCCTCTGGGCTGCCGGACAGGGCTGTCCGTCCCCTCCCTGGGCACACGGCGCTGGGCTGGGGCCCTGAGAGGCCAGGGCTGCAGTGAGGGCCCCGGGGGCCTCCCCGAGCCCAGCCCCGCCCCCACCACGGCACCCTAAGAACGCCTCCGCCTTACGTGGGGGCCTCCCCTGGAGGCAGAGGGCAGAGCTGAAACGGAGTGGGGCAGGGATGTGGGGGTGGTCACCCCGCCTGCCCCCACCCCGGGCCTGGGACGGTGGGCTCGGCAGGGAAAGGAAAATCCAGGTGGATCCAGGTCAGAACTGCAGACGCTGGGGAAACTGAGGCCCAGGGGACGGACGCTCTGCTGAAGGTCGCCCGGCTTCGGGGCCGGACACCAGGGCTCTGCCCTGCACAGTGGCGTTTGCGTGCCACACCCCTTCCCAAGCCGGCGGTAAACGGGGGCCCCGTCCCGCCCCCCGCGGCGGATGGCGTGTTCAGGATCTTCATGGCAGTGGGTCTTCTGGGCCCCTCGATGGTCCAGGCGGCCGAGAGCTGGCCTGGTCCTGCCTTCCTGGTCTGACACAATGCTCACCTGGAGGGTCCCCACCCTGCAGGCTCAGGGCTCTGCCAGGACCTGCCCGACTGAGGAGGAAACGGGGCTTCGGTGCCTCGGCTGGGGAGGCTGGGAGGTCGGGCCGGGCTTGCGGGCCCGTGTGGACAGGGTGGGAGGGTCAGTGCGGGAGGCCGTGCCTGGAGCCCAATGATGCTGAGGAAGAGTCGGGGGCAGGCCAGACGGTGGGAGGAATGAGGTGTCCTCCCAGAGGCCGTGGGGGGTGAAGAGCCGTTTTAGGCCACAGACCATTGTGAACTGACTCTGTTTTAACCCATCCACATGGTCCAGGCCCACCTGCCGTCTCTGGGTGCCCTCCTCTCCCCCACCCACCCCTGGGTTCTCAGTATCCCTTCTTCTCGCACAAGCCGGGCACCAGCCTGCCTCAGGGCCTTTGCACGGGCTGTGCCACCTGCCGGATGCTCTTCTGGCAAATGTCCGCAGGACACCGTCCCTCCCCACTTTCAGGTCTTCATGTCTCCTCCTCTGAGAGGCCTCCGGACTTCACCCCTAGCACCTCTCTCGTCCACTTCCCTGGCTCTGAGTCGTGTAGCTCTTACCATCTTCTAACGGATGACGTACCACCTACTAAACGTCACAGGTGCCATGCTGGTCATCTGTCTGTCTGTCTGCTCTGCCCAGGCCCACCAGGCGGGGGCCCGCTAGGTTCACTTCTGAATCCCAGGCCCCGGGGAAGTGCTAGTAAGTCCTTGTTGGATGAACGACTGGCCTGGGTGAGGGGAGAGTGGGTGGGAGAGATGGGGTGCAGCCTGTGGGTGGGCAGGAGTCCTCAGGACCGGGGACTAGGCCTCGAGGCTCAGAGTGGGCTGGGACCCCGTGTCCCCGAGTCCTCTGCCCCGAGGTCCAGGCCAGTCCCTGGGGGAGGAGCTGCCAGGCGCGAGGGGTCCTAAGGCTGGGCCGAGGGTCCGCCTCCCGCCCTCAGCCGCGAGTCCCGGGGCCCTGGCGGCGTGCCCGGAGCGACATCTTCCCGGGTGAGCATAAAAGGTCCCCCTTCAGCTGGAGCACACATCTGCCTGGGGCGGGCCCGGCCTGGTACAGACAGCGCTGCCGCCCAGCCTCTCGCCGCCGCGGGACAGACGGCGGCCCTGCGCCCATCTGGCTGCCAGTCTGGCCGAGGGCGGCATGGAGGTGGCCCTCTGGGAGGCCAGACCCGCCTGGTGGGGGCACCGAATCCCCAGGGCTGGGGGCAGCCTGTGTGGAGGGGTGGGAGGTGATCCCGCTCAGCCCCCATTATCCAGATGGGCCCATCCCTCAGTTGCTATTGAGCACCTACTGTGTGCACGGCCTCTCCGCCCTCACGGCCCGACACCTGGCGTGTGGAGGACCCAGCACCACAGAATGGGAAGTGTTGCGGCGGCTGGAGGGTCCCAGGAGAGGGGTTCCTCCCACAGTCCTCAAGGCCCCTGCTCTCTCCTCTGTCTCCATCACCCTCCTCTAGTGACACCTCCCTGGGGAGGTGACCGGGGCTAGGGACAGAGTCCCCCGTCACCTGACACCGAGAATCACCCCAAGCTGGCTCCTGCCCAGAAACAGGGCCTGAGGGGTCTTCCCAGAGCTGGGGGCCGAGGGGCCAGCCAGCGCCCGAGCCCAAGGGACAGAGAAATGTGGCAGCAGGCTCTGGGTCCCCCTGTCACTCCAGGCCCCTCCCCACTTTAAAGCCTACCAGCCTTGCAGGGGACCCCAGGCCCCCACTGTTTGGGGGTGGGGGTCCCGGGCACCCTTGGGGGGCTCTTCCTGTCGGCCTCAGTTTCCCCATATGCAGGTGGGGAGGGTGGGCGACCCTGGGACGTGGAGACTCGCACTGACCCCGCTCCGCCCCTCCCCACACAGGGCTTTTGTCCAGGGCCTTCAAGGGACAGAGCCAGCACTCCGGCGGCCTCTAAAAACGCCCTTTTATTATGGAAATACTCAAACCTATAGAAAAGAAGGAGGCCGGCGGGGGCGGCCCCGCGCCTCCAAGCCCGGCGTCAGCGCACCGCCCGCTGCGCCCTCCGGACCCAGGCGACGAGCGCGGGGACGGGCCCCTCGCCAAGGACGCGCGCAGAGGCCGGGCCCGCTGACCTTGCGCGCGTCCTTCCGCTTCGCGGGCCTCAGTTTCCCCTCGTGGGGCGAGGCTTGCGCGGGTCTCCGAGGCCCGGGCCGCGTGACCTTGGGCCGTCCCCGGCCCGGCCTCAGTTTCCCGGGCGCACGGGCGGGGCGGAGCGGGCGCGCGGGCGGAGGCGGGGCTCCGGGGCTCCCTCCCGCCCCGCGTCAGGCCCCGCCCCGCGGCTCCGCCCGCGCGCCCCCCTCCCTCGGGCTCGGCCGGCGGCGGCGGCGGCGGCGGCGGCTCCTCCGCACTGCCCGGCGCCGCCTCGCCATGGACGCGCGCGGGGGCGGCGGGCGGCCCGGGAGAGCCCGGGCGCGACCCCCGCGCCGGGGCCGCCGCCGCCGCCGCCGCCCGCGCCCCTCAGCCGCAGCCGCCGCCGCCGCCGCCTCCCGCGCCGCCTCCGGGCCCGGGGCCCGCGCCCCCAGCAGCCGCCCCGCGCCGAGCCGGCGCCCCCGGAGGCGGCGGACGAGGGCGGCCCGCGGGCCCGGCTCCGCAGCCGCGACAGCTCGTGCGGCCGGCCCGGCACCCCGGGCGCGGCCAGCACGGCCAAGGGCAGCCCGAACGGCGAGTGCGGGCGCGGCGAGCCGCAGTGCAGCCCCGCGGGGCCCGAGGGCCCGGCGCGGGGCCCCAAGGTGTCGTTCTCGTGCCGCGGGGCGGGCGCAGCGCCGGGGCCGGCGGACGAGGCGGGCAGCGAGGAGGCGGGCCCGGCGGGGGAGCCGTGCGGCAGCCAGGCCAGCTTCATGCAGCGGCAGTTCGGCGCGCTCCTGCAGCCCGGCGTCAACAAGTTCTCGCTGCGGATGTTCGGCAGCCAGAAGGCCGTGGAGCGCGAGCAGGAGCGCGTGAAGTCGGCGGGGGCCTGGATCATCCACCCGTACAGCGACTTCAGGTGCGGACGCGCGCGGGGCCGTCCTTGGAGCGCCGGGGAGGGCGGGGCGGCGCGCCCCGTGGGTGACCTCGGGGGCCCCCCGGTGACCTCGGGCGCGTCCGGGACCCGCCCCGGAGTGACCTGGGCGCGCGAGGCTCCGCCCTTGGAGGGGCGCCGGGAGGCGCGCGGGTTCCCGCTGTGACCCTGGCGCGCCCCAGCCCACGCACCTGACAGCCCCCGCGCGGGGTGGGCGCGCGTCACGGGCCGCAGCACCGGGGTCTGAGCGCGCAGGGGCGGAGAGGACGAATAGAGGGGAACGTGAGCGCCCGGAAGGAGGCAGGAGGCAAGAAAGGGCGCCCGGAGAGGCTGGCGGAGAAGGGGTTAAGCGGCCACTGCCCACTCCCAGGGTCGCCACCTGCGCCCCGCGCCGCAGCGAGGCGTGTCCCGGGTCCGCGGGCCTGGTCACCGCGTGAGGAGGGGCGCCGAGCGTGCTGAGGGCCCCGCGCTGTGTCCTCTCTGAGCTGCACCAGCCCGAGCGCCGGTGGTGTGCCCAGGTGTCGGTGGGGGTGTGGATGGCGGTATGGATTAAGCCGGTGGATACGTGGAAGGGCGCAGAGCGAGGCCCGGCGCAGGTCACAGGCCGTGTATGTTTGTGGTTCTGGCTCCTGGGCGTGCGCTGTGTGGCCTGCGAGTGTGGACGATGCGTGTCACTGCGGGCCGCGTGTGTGGTCACGAGCATGTGACTGCGGGGGGCTGGGGTCCTGGGGGTGTGTCCCTAGGGGTGTGTCTCCGGGGTGGGTCACTGGTGTGTGTTGGGAGAGATGGGGTGTATGTGCGTGTGTGTGCCCAGGTGAGTGTGCATCGGCGGGCAGTGGGGGTGAGCTGTGTATATGTGGGGTGTGCGTGTGTCCGGAGCGTTGGGGTGCAGAGGGTCCAGTGGGACCCGCCCAGCTTCCCAGCCCGGCTCTCGGGGCCGCACGGTTTCAGCACCACGGACAGCCGCCGCGTCTTCTCCGAGTCCCGGGGTCGCGTCTGCGCTGGCTGCTGGAAAAGGGGGGCTGTGGGGCTTTCCTTTCCCTTCCCCTTCCCGAAGCCCCAGTGCTTGACCTCTAGGGAAACTGAGGCCCAGGGGCACACAGTTGGGGACAGAGGCTGGAAGTCCGGGAGTCCAACCCCTCGCCCTCAGACCTTACCTGGGAGGTGGACTCTAGACAGCCTTGGCCCAAAATCCCCCAGTGGCTGGGGTTTTTGGAGAGGCCAGGGGTCAGGGAACCCCAGGGGGCACGGAGGGGGTGCATCTGATGGTCCCAACCTGAGTGGGGCTCAGCGTTCCCCCGTCGATGGTCCAGGCCCGGAGAGCTTGGGTCAGTGTCTCGGCCTGTGAGACGGGGATGGACTTGACTTCTAGGCCTCCGGCCTGCCTGGCCCCACTGTGAATGGAGGGCTCGTGCCAGCTGGCTGGGAAAGGACTTTGGTGACATGATGGGCAGGGGGAGGTGGCTGCAGAAAGTAGCCATCCCCCCCCCGTCCCCTCCAGCAAGTCTGCCTGCAGCGTCACCCCCCCCCAGGCGGTGGGAGGCCCTGGGCCTCTCTTGGCTGCAGACGGGCTTCTGAGGGGTGAGGGGTACCAGGAGGAGGCGTTGGGCCTCCCCATCTTGGGCCCCACTGAGCGGTTGCCCTGGGACCCTGGGCAGGCCATGCGGTCCGGCTGGGCAGATAAACTGTAAAGTGGAGGTGAGCGAGCGGGGCCAGAGGACGACTGTGCTGTGGCCGGGACTAGGGGACCCACAGTCAAATTTAAAAACTTAGGGTATCGCCAAGCTGGGGTGCAGCGAGGCCTGCACACCCCCTGTGTGTGGGGAACTGTGCCCCTTCCAGACCCTCCAGTCAACACGGGGAGACCCCACACTCCCGACGAGAGCAACACCTCCTGAGCCCTCCAGGGCCGGGTGCCGTCGGAGCTCCTACGGGTGTCAGTTAATTCTCACGTCAGGCAAGGGGGCACAGAGAGGTGGTCACCTGCCCACAGCCACACCGCTAGCCAGGGGCCGATCAGGGATTCACACCTGGGCAGCCTGGCCTCTGGCCATGTCCTGTCCAGGCCAAGAAGAACAGGAGGAAATAGGCATTCTGGGGGTTGTTTGAGATGTCGGGGGCACCCGGGGGTCGGCTGTGTGTGTTCGTGTTTAAAAACCGATCACGGGGCCTTGTGGGTCTGCGTCTCCACAATTGCCCCCTCTAGTCCCCACCGCCATCCCGTGGGTGCCCGTGTCTGCACACCGCACGCAATTGAAAAGGGAAGGGGGGTGGAGAAGGAGCCCCCTAGCCCCCTGGTCCCACCCAGGGCCACCGTGGCTCCGCTGCCCTGAGCTGTGACTCTGTTGCCAGTGGAGCCCGCCCCATGCGCCCTGGCCTGGCACCTGCCTGGCACGGAGAACGTGACGATTAATGTTTGGTGGACCAGAACAGCCCAGGCTGTGCCGCGCTCCGCCTGGGCCACTGGGAGCTTCCAGGGAGGAGGGACATTTGCAGAGGCCCGGGAGGGAGGCTCTTGATGAGTGGACATGGTGGAAGAAGGTGTCCTGGGGGGCAGGGGACAGCTGAGCAACAGCCAGGAGGCAGGAGTGGGGCGTTGGGGCCGGCCGTGCCGTGGAGAATCTGCAGGGAGCCCTGTGCTGCGCTGGGCCTGGCCTCCAGTCCTCTCTGGGCCTCCCTGCCTCGGTTTCCCCAAATGTGGCAGTGTGAGGGGAAAGAGGTTGCATGCCAGTCTCCCTGGGCCTGGAATCTCACCCTCTTTCTGCTCCCCTCTTGGGGAGCAACAGCCTCCACACGGTTGGTCTCCAGCTTTGCCTGCCCTCACCCCCTTCTTCTGACCCTTGGCCTCCGGCTCCCAGGTTGCCTCCCAGGGCCCGCCCCGCCCTCCCCGCTCAGCACGCACCCCACTCGCAGTGTCTGCACCGCCCGCCCGCTGTCCGTGCCCCCCTCACCGGCGGCCTTTCTCCTTAGTGCTGCTCAGCTGCCTTCCGGCCCCGCCACAGGCTGAGGGTCTGTGGAGGTCCCCGTCCCGTCCGGGGCCAGGCCACATGGGGGGCCCAGGATGTACGTGGGAACCCGCCAAGGGGCACGCGGGGTCCCGGGCAGAGGCCGGTCAGCTCGTGGCTTCATTTCCCGGGCAGCTGTGGAGCAGCCCTGGGTCCCCCGAGGCTGTTTCTGCAGCTGCACAGTGGGTACCGTGGCCCACGGGAGAGCGGGTGCCCGCACGCAGGAGCCCGAGAGACGTCCCAGGAGCTCCCCCAGGGCGGGTGGTGGGGACGCGAGTTCAAGGGACAGAGGGGAGGGTTGGGTTCAGGAGGTTTGATTTTCCTTCTTTGTGCCCTGAGGTCCGTGCTTGAGTCGGAACAAACGTGAAAACAGGCGGTTGAAGGAAGGAGGGCAGCTGCAGGGCCAGTGTGGAGGGCCATGGCCACGGGCCACGGCCACAGGCCAGTGTGGACGGCCACAGGCCACCACAGAGGGCCACGAGCCACAGCCACAGCCACGGGCCACGGCCACAGGCCAGCGTGGAGGGCCACAGGCCACCACAGAGGGCCACGGGCCACAGCCACAGGCCAGCGTGGAGGGCCACAGGCCACCACAGAGGGCCACGGGCCACAGCCACAGGCCAGCGTGGAGGGCCACAGGCCATGGGCCATCACCACAGGCCAGCATGGAGGGCCACAGGCCACCATAGAGGGCCACGAGCCACAGCCACAGGCCATGACCACAGGCCAGCATTGAGGGCCACAGGCCACCATAGAGTGCCACGAGCCACAGCTGCAGGCCAGCGTGGAGGGCCACGGGCCACGGGCCACGGCCACAGGCCACCATAGAGGGCCACAGGCCACAGCCACGGGTCAGTGCCTCGAAGAGTTCCCGGAGCCTTGGCAGGGCCTTCTGCCCCTCCCCCCCAAAATAATATAAAAAATAAATAAGGTTAATTCCTGTTCCCTTCACCCCGACCGCCCCTGATTCTAGAGACCAGACAGGCTGAAACATGGAATGTCTGAGACGTGTGAAGAGGGAAATCTCGGAGGCTCCTGGGGGCCCTAGAAAGGGATGGCCCCTGTGCAGCCCTGCCGGGACCCCCATTTCTGGTTCTGGGTTGTTGGCTCTTCCCGCCACCCCTTCCCATGTTGTCACTCGGTGACTGAGGCAGCCCTGGCGGGCGGGGTGGGGCCTGGGCGGGTCTGGGGTTTGTCCCTCAGGAGCTCCACCATCTCCCCAGAGGGAGAGTGTGGACGTGTGGCCTTCATCCCGCTCTTGGGTCTGTAAGTGCCTCTGAGGTCTGACCAGAGTCTCTCCTGCTGCTGCTGACTTTGGGTCTGTGTTCCTGGATTGTCTCCGCTGGGAGGCCGGGCCTGAGGGCGGAGGGGTGAGCTGGTCCCTTTTCTGGCCCTCGGAGGGGTTTAGACAAAGCCGGGACCAGCGGGTGCTGACCTGCATCTTGTCACATCCGCTGGGGCACCGAGGTCTGGGGTGGCGGAGGGGGCTGGCTGGAAGAACCTGTCGGGACAGGAAGCCCCGTCCCCACCCCAGATGGCCCGGCGGATCAGTGGGAGATGGGGGGGGGGGACTCTGCAAATCCGTGCATCAGCTCTCGGGAATAAACCTGCATTATCCAGGGGGCCGGGGGCGAGGGTTTCCTGGCTCCGAGCCCAGCACGAGTCCGAGCAGGGGCCGTGGACAAACGCATTTCCCAGGTGGGAGGACTGAGGCCCAGGGCCCTCTGGCTGGGGGAAGGGAGCTCCGTGGTCGGGGTGAAGGGGTCGGGTGGGTGGCTGAGGCCTCCCTCTCCAGGGGCTTCCTGCCAGGATCGGGAATTTCTGGTCCCTGAATTTCCTGCTTGAAGAGCTTCACATCCCCCAGCGCCCGGCATGGCCCTGGGGTCCAGGGGTTGCTCTGGGGGCCCTTCCTCGGGCGCCCACTTGCTCAGGCCAGACCCCACCTCACGTCCCCCATCAGCAAACCCACCCCAAGTCCAGCCCGCGGAGGCTGCCCCGTCTCCCACGTGGACGCTGCCCTCCGCCCGCTTCCTGGCCTCCCGGCGGCCAGCTGGGCTTCTCAACGTGCACATCTGTCTGTCCTTCCCTCTCGCTTAACACTTTCCCCGGCCGTGGCCCCCGAGGCCCCACAGAGCCTGCTCCCTCACCTCCGTTCACCCCCGTGCCCCAGCCCCGGCCCCCGCTGGCCTTGGAAGGGGATGCCCCCCTGCAGCCACGGAACCTTTGCACCTGAAGTCCGCCAGGCGGCTCCTTCTCCATCTTCCACCCAATGCCGCCTCCTCCGAGGAGCCCTCCGTGCCCACCCTGGCTAAAGGGGCTCCTCTGACGCATCCCGTCCGTTTATCTGTCTGTGTGGGACGCCCGTCTCCCCCACCGGGCTGGGACCCCCAGGCAGGGCCGGTTCTGTCTGGTCACTGTGTGTCCTCCGGGCCCGGCATACAGTCGGCGCCACAGTCTGCCCCGTCGTGGGATCCCCTGGGAATCTGGCCTCTTCCCCCGATGGAGTGTCCCTTTCATAATCTCTGACACCTGCCTCGGATCCGTGACTCACATCTGAGGGCTCAGGCCCCTAATCCTCCATCCCCTGCTGGCCCTTAATCGCCGAGCCCGGTCCCTAATCCCCTCGGATTTGCCGGATCTGTAATTCCCGCGCTGCCGCCGCCGGGTTCTTGGTTCTGGTTCTCGGGTCCTGCAGGGGGGAGCTGTGTCCCCGACCAGCGGCCGTGGGGCCTGGGCTGAGCTCCCAGGACGTCCCTGCAGGGGGACCGGGGGCAAAGAACCCCTGGCCCTCGTCTGGCCCCTGCCCTGCATGGTCCTGGCAGGATGGGGCACTTGTCACCCCAGGAGATCACAGCCCGTGGGGTGAGTGGGCTCCAGGCTGTCCCCATCCACGGGGCACCAGAGCCGAGAAGCCCAGGCCTGGGGCCGGGGTCACTGCCACTGGGCCCTCGGCTCCCCGAGACCCTGACTCGTCCCTGCGCCTCTGGGGGCCAAGCTTCTTTCTGTGAACAAGGCGTGAAATGGCCCGTCCGGCAGGACGGACACACAGGGATCTGGGTGTTTCCGCAGATGCAGGGCCCCGTCGGGCTGCCCTGTTATTCGTTAGGAAGATTTTAAACTATGGGATTTATTTTATTTTTTTTTTTAAAGATTTTATTTATTTTATTTTTCCCCCCAAAGCCCCAGTGGATAGTTGTGTGTCGTAGCTGCACATCCTTCTAGTTGCTGTATGTGGGACTCGGCCTCAGGATGAACGGAGAAGTGGTGCCTCGATGCGCACCCGGGATCCGAACCCGGGCCACCAGCATCGCAGCGCGCGCACTTAACCACCAAGCCACAGGGCCGGCCCATAAACTATGGGATTTAATTGTGGTCATTGATGTTCTTCCTGGAAATCCCCCGCGACAGCCGAGCTGGCTGGTCCCTGGTCCCAGCTGGGGTGTGACGAGGAGGACCCTGGGTGGCCGAGGGCTGACTGTGCACCAGGCGCCCGCTGGCTGCCTGACCATGTCCCCGTGGTCCCTGGGTCCCCCTGGTCCCTGGAGGGCTGCTCTGTCCCCCAGCTGGATCCTCTGCCCCAGGCCTCAGTTTCCCCTCGGTAGGTGGGAGGCCCCTCTTCCCCCTCCTGCCCCCTTCCGGGGGGACCAGGCTGGTGGAGAGACAAGGTCGGGGCCCCAGGCCAGGTGGGGCCTCCCCGTTGGAGCAGGCGGGGTGCCCTGGGGGTGGCGCTCGGCCTCCTGCCCCTCAGGCCCTCCCCAGTCGCCTGCCCTCTGCTCCGACCGCTCATGAGCCCAGGGGGTGCCACCCAGCCTGGAAGACAGGCTGGGCGTGAGGCCTGGGTCTCAATTCTCTGCCCCCTGCTCCTTGGCTGGGCCACCTCTGGTCTGTCAGCTGGCAAGTGTGGTGCCTGCCCCCACCCCCACCCCCGCCCACCCCAAGAATAAAAGGAGAGACTGTCTGGGGAGAGTCACCTGTCAAGGATGCCCTCGTGCTCTATGGCCATTTAGGTTGTTTCTAGGCCTCCTGGTGGTTTCTAGACACCTCCCTGGTGATTTCTAGGCCCCTGG